>NC_066583.1:605812406-606089906 GCF_024323335.1 Lathyrus oleraceus | reverse complement strand
GTGCAGTAACGAACATAACCTTGTTCTACTTCTTTCCTTTATTCTTTTCATTGACTTCCTCCATTTCCTGGTGTTGGTTAATTTTTTTTTTCAATTTCCCCTAGAATATGATCTAAGAAAACTGGTACAAGCTCATCATTATAGTTCCACTCATTCAATTTCTTCTCTCTCTCAAACTTATCTTTTGAAAATTCATAAAACTCCCTCTGATCCTTCTGTATTTACAACAACACCCTCCATAACACCTGGTCTGTTTCAAAGCTGGCTCCAACCCCTGTCGACTCCTTCCTTGCCTCAGGTTGTCTTCTTCTCCCTTTTGGTTTTATAATGGTTCGGATTTCAGCCTTATCAAAGGCAACTTGAGGGGGCATATCTCATTTGTTCCCTTTTGAGGAACACCATGGCTTTTGCAGAGAGTAGAGATCAAACAGAGGAAATATAACACACCTTCTCTTCTTTTTAGAGTAAGCTTGGATCTCTTAAACCATAATCTTGCCCATATTGATTCCCTCTCTAGAAGTGATACAATGAAGCAACACTAATCTTTCTCTATTTACAGTTTCATTGTGAGTTATAGGTCTAAACGCAAATATATTCTCTTCACAGTCTTTTCTCCACCAGTTTCTACCCACTTAGTGCATGGGTTACACAGTGATTCCATGTACACATCATAATCAACATCATAAGAGGCCACCAAGAGCTCTTGGTACCTGTCTTTAACTTGTCCCAATTTGAACAACATATTAATGGTTCCTTCAAAATAATACACCTTCACGCCCCTAACAACTACTTCACCCTTTTTCTTGGTGGTGTCAACCAGATTTGCATAGAACTCTTTCACAATCTAAGTGTTGATTGGTTGAGGTTGCTGGCAAAACTTGGTCCATTTCATCATTTCTATCAACTTTCCCATATCTCCAGGGAGTCATAGGTTTTCATCTTGCACATCCAAAATGAAACCTCTTTCAGAGTGCATGCTCATTCCTGAGAAATAATTAGTGAATCACTGGATGACATCACTGTTGATGAAGTATTCACCATCACACATGTCATCATCTAAATAGTCTACCACAGGCGTGGCATTTTTGCGGGCACTGAATTTTTAGTATCCTTGGTTATAGGTGGGATTCATGATGAAATTAGGGTTTTTGTGTTTGGGAATAATGGGGTGTTTCTAAGAATGAGTGAGGTGGAAAGTTGGGGAGGAGTTCTTTGAGAAACGATTTAGGAAGAAAGAGAGGTTGGGAGTTTATGACTTTTGGGAGTTAAGAGAATATGATGATGGAACTTGGTGGGTTTCACATTTTGAAAGGAATGAGAGAGAGGGGGAAAACAAAAGGTACATCTTAAAATTTAAAACTTCCAAGAGAGAGAAAGAAGAGAAATCGGTTAGGTTAAATGGGTGGTTACTTGTGGAAGCACCCAAAATCATGAAGTGTGGAGACATCACAATTAATGAGTACGTCAAAGGTGACATCACACACATGTCTAAATAGCCTGTCTATGCGTGTGCCCATATTCTCTCTCTCCTTCATTCAATTTTGTATTTATCGACACGTTGATGACTTCTTGGCAAGTAAACTGATAATGTAGAAGTAATAAAAAGATCAAATCCACAGGGACTTCCTCTAACCATGACAAAATATGGGTAAGTTTCAGGGTCAAAAGTAACTAAACGAGTAAATAATGTCATGAAAGCAGTCATGTTGTGTTGTAGAATCCCATATTCCTCTACTGTTGATGTTTGATGCCTTGTATGACTGGTATAATCACTATAACTCATGGCAAATTAACAAAACCGTTATAGTTGATCCTTCACGAAAAAAAACTCACTACCACTACTTTAGGCCTTCTTTCCCTAGTCCGCCAACGTAAGCAGGGTTAGGAGATATATAGAATGTTAATTCTCTCTGCCATTACTTGAGATCTCCTATCATTATTCAACCAGTGTAAGTATAATAATTATCCAAGGTCTAACATATAGACTAATGGTTAGTATTCCCTATGTGCCCAAAATCAGATTAAAAGAGTATCTCACATAAAAAGCATTACGAACAATAAGCAATTGAATAAGATTATAGATCAATTGGTTAAATCAACATACCATCCAACAATATAGAAATAGGTTCATCCTAAAAACACCTAACCTAGAAGAATTTATCTACTCATAATTCAATTAAAAATACCATAATTGATAGATAAAAATAACATGAGAAGTCCCTTGAAGTGATGGACTCCAATGGCTTCAAATTCTTTAAAAATCTCCACTTGTGTTCTCAAAATTATGCTTCAATCTCCAAATTCCGTAACCCTTGTGAAAGTGCAGAAAATCCCTTTTTAAAGGCGTTAGAATGGACCAAAACGTGTTAGAAAAAAGTCTAGAAAAGTGACTATCGCGTGCGTGATACCTTGCATTGCACGTGATGCAACTTTAAATGCATATCCACATCCTTAAATGTTTCATTCTTAGGATTATCAACGGTTTTACCAATGAATCCTCCACTTGAGCTTGGAAAAGAAACTATCTATCTGGATAATTGACCAATATGAATCTCCAAATTCTTGATTGACACATCATAGTTTCTACTCAAAATTTCATGGCTCATGATTATCTGCTCAAAGCTACTCTGCGTGAATTTAATGAAATTCTGCAAAGTCTCTTCCAACTATGATGGCTTCCTTTGAAACAGAGCTTGTTGGCTTTGTTGCATCCCTTGGCTGACATTTGAATTCTGATTATTATTCCAACAAAAATTTGAGTGATCTTTATAACTCAGATTGTATGTGTTGGAATACGGGTTGTTCTTTTGAAAATTAGCAAACTAGACCTCCTCACTTGTTCCTTCCAATGAACACCTTCCATTCGTATGTTCTCCTCTACATAAGTCATACTTAAGTGCTTGTACCCGACTCATGTTAGCTCTACCTAAGCTTCTTTCAACTAGCTTTTTATTTAATAATCAAATTTGAGCTAAAATATCAGTATGAGTTGTAACCGTTTCTTATTTTTATTATAATATTTATTAATAATAAAAAACCAATTTTAATGTGGTCCATAGTTTTGGGATTTTGGTTTTGAAAAGGGTATGATTTATTTAGGTTTTAATGTAAATTGATATGACCATTTAATTGGGTGGTAATGAGTTTTAATGGCTTTATATTCTTGATGGTAGAATCAAGCCTATAAATAGTCTTTGGTCCCCAAAGCTTTCTCTCATCAGAAAAGAAATACACCATCTATATTGAGAGAGCAAGAGCTTGGAAGAATCAAAGGGAGTGCATTCACAACACTGCAACAATGGCTGGAGGTAAAACCTCTAATTCTATTTCTGCATATTATTTTATTGATTTTGTTGTTCTTTTGTTATCAGGAACATAGGATCAATATATATATATATATATATATATATATATATATATATATATATATATATATATATATATATATATATATATATATATTCGGTATTTTTTTTGTGATTTAATTTTGAGTTTTGAATTTTAGAATATTATGTTTCAAAACATATCAAAAGATTAAATAAGTTACTTTCTATAAAAAATTCTAGAAACTTACGGCATGAGCAGTAATCGCATGAACAGTAATAAAATTATTTTTTTGTTTTTGCTATGGTTAGGTATTGAACCTAGGCCCTAATCCATGGCATTCATGATTGTTACTGCTGGACTACTTTGTTAAACATGTATTTTGATTCTGTTCATATCCATATGATTTCATTTTTACTGATCATTATGTCTTATTATTTAATCTTTGAATTAAATTTGTGCATAAATTAAAATTGATTTATAATGTTATTATTTTCTTAAGAAATTGTATAAGAGGTCTTATTTATTTAATTTTTTTTCTCATATAATTGAGTTACTATGTCTACTGATCGTTATAATTTTGATTAATTTGGACTAGCCACAACATTCTTAAATTAATTGAGATTATTTTTTTTTAAGTTTTGAGATCACATAAATTATTAGACATAAAATTGTAATTAAGTATACGAGGTATAATGAATTTTATCCTACAGGAATTTTTATTATATTTGTATGATTAATTAGGATAAAATGTCAAAATATTTTCATAACTTGCCCACAGGAATTATGAATTGGTACATAATTTGATAGTTTTATCATAAAGTATTAATTTTGGATAGAAAAACAAAATTATATCATGCACGTAAAGTGTGAGGTTTGAAAAATCTATCGCAATTTTTTTTTTAAATCTTATTACATTAAAATTTAACCCACATGTAATTTTTATGTTGCAAGATTTATTTTATGGTATGTTTATATTGATAATATATAGAATTTGGATAATATTTATGCCTCAAATTTTGACATCAATTTTGTTTATCTTTTTAGCTTCTCAACCTGCTAATTTTTCTGATATCCAATGTGATTTTCCCGAGCTCAGAGGAGATAACTATAAGGTGTGGAAGGAAAGAATTCTCCTCTATCTAGGATGGATGGACATAGATTATGCTATTAGGAAAGACGAACCACATGCAATTACATATGAAAGTACTCCAGCTGCAATCACACTATATGAGCGGTGGGAGAGATCCAACCAGCTCAGTGTGATGTTCATTAAGACTAAGGTCACAGGTGGAATACGTGGTTCTGTCGATCATCATAAGAATGTTTGTGATTTGCTGAAAGCCATTGACGATCAGTTCGCCACTTCTGAAAAGGATTTGGCAAGCACATTAATTATGAAATTTTCCTCCTACCGACTCACTAGTGTGAAAGGTGTGCGTGAGCACTTAATGAAAATGCGTGACATTTCAGCTCAACTTAAGAAACTTGAGGTTGATATGTCTGACTCCTTCCTGGTGCACTATATTCTGAACTCTCTTCCGTCTGAGTATGGGCCTTTCAAGATCTCCTACAATACATATAAAGACAAATGGTCAATGAATGAATTAATGACCGTGTGTGTTCAGGAAGAAGAGAGGCTTGTAATGGAACAGAGTGAGAGTGCATTGCTGACAAGCACTCGCGGGAAGAACAGAGCTTTCAAAACTGACAAGTCACAAGCCAATCAGAAAGGGAAATTTAAAATACCACCGCAAAGTGATATCAAGAAAGAAGCAAAGTGTTACTTCTGTAAAAAGGGAGGACACATGAAGAAGGAATGCCTTGGATTCAAAGAATGGCGTGAGAAGAAAGGTAATTTATTCTCATTTGTTTGTTATGAATCTAATATGACCGATGTTAATATTAACACCTGGTGGATTGATTCTGGATCAACAATCCATATAACAAATTCCTTACAAGGTATGCAAAACCTAAGGAAGCCAGTGGAAAGTGAGCGGACTGTCCTATTAGGGAGCAGGATGGGCTCACATGTGGAAGCTATTGGAACTTGCAATTTAATTTTGAATAATGGTTTTGTTTTGAAATTAGAAAGGGCCTTTTATGTACCAAGTTTCTCACGTACTTGATTTCAGTTTCTAGACTTGTACCTTTTGGATATTCCTTTTATTTTAAAGACACCTTGTTTGAATTATTTTATAATTCAGAATATGTTGGTAATGGTATATTGTCTGATGGTCTTTATCGTATTAATTTACAAATCGAATCCATTTATAGTTTAATGCATGTTCAAACTGGCACTAAGCGGTGTAATATTAATGAGAATTCTTCTATGTTATGGAATCGGAGATTAGGACATATCTCCATAGAGAGAATTAAAAGGTTAGTAAAAGATAGGGTACTTAATACTCTAGATTTTGCTGACTTTGAAACTTGTGTTGACTGCATTAAGGGAAAGCAGACCAACATGTCTAAGAAAGGTGCCAATAGAAGTTCAAGTATATTAGAAATAATTCATATAGACATATGTTGTCCGGATATGGATGCACATGGTCATAAATATTTCATCAATAAATATGAAGCATTGGATGCCTTCAAAGTCTTTAAGGCTGAATTTGAGAACCAATGTGGAAAACAAATAAAGATAGTGAGATCAGATCGGGGTGGTGAATACTATGGTAGATACACTGAGAGTGGATAAGCACTTGGTCCATTTGCTAAGTTTCTTCAAGAACATGGGATTGTTGCCCAATACACCATGCCCGGTTCTCCAAACCAAAATGGTGTTGCAAAAAGAAGAAACCGAACATTATTGAACATGGTGCGGAGTATGCTTAACAACTCTAATCTTCCTAAGTCATTATGGAATGAAGCACTAAAGACAGTTGTGTATATTCTAAACCGGGTTCCATCCAAGGTTGTCCCAAAGATACCATTTGAGTTATTCAAAGGATGGAAGCCGAGTTTACGACATATGCACGTTTTGGGATGTCCGTCTGAGGTGAGGATTTATAACCCACAAGAAAAGAAACTAGATCCGAGGACCAATAGTGGGTATTTCATTAGATATACCGAAAGATCTAAAGGTTATAGATTTTATTGTCCATCTCATACAACTAGGATTGTGGAGTCAAGAAATGCAAAGTTTCTTGAAAATCATTTGACTAGTGGGAGCGATCAAATCAAAAATTCAATTTCTGTGCATGATCATATAGAGTATGAACCTTCCACTTTAAGTAATAGATTGGTTACTATTTAAAACATCCCTCAAGTTCAAATGGATGTTGATCAACCAATCATCGAGACTCCACAAACTACTGATGATCCAGTAAATCAAGTTGGTCATCAAGATGATGAACAATTAGTTGAACAACAAGATCCACAAGAAAATGTTGATCAAACATTAAGAAGATCTACTAGGACAAGAAAATCAGCTATTCCTAATGATTACATTGTGTATCTACAAGAATCTGACTATAATGTGGGAGCTAAGAATGATCCTGTGAGCTTTAGACAAACCATGAGTTGCAAAGAGTCAAATTTGTGGTATGATGCCATGAATGATGAAATGAATTCCATGAAAAACAACGACATTTGGGATCTTGTAGAGTTACCTAATGGGGCAAAGGCCATTGGTTGTAAATGGGTCTTTAAAACCAAGAAAGATTCATTAGGCAACATTGAGAGATACAAGGCCAGGCTCGTTGCTAAGGGATTTACTGAAAAAGAGGGAATCGATTACACTGATACTTTTTCTCCTGTATCTAAGAAAGATTCTCTTCTTGTCATCTTGGCATTAGTTGCATATTTTGACCTTGAGTTGCATCAAATGGATGTGAAAACAGCCTTTCTTAATGGTGATTTAGAGGAGGAGGTTTATATTAAACAACCTGAAGGTTTCTCTTCTAATAGTGGTGAGCATTTGGTTTGCAAGCTTAAGAGATCCATATATGATTTAAAACAAGCTTCTCGTCAATGGTATCTTAAATTCCATGAAACGATATCTTCATTTGGGTTTATTGAAAACCCCATGGATCAATGTATATACCAGAAGGTCAGTGGGAGTAAAATTTGTTTTCTCATTTTGTATGTGGATGACATACTACTTGCAACCAATGATAAAGGTTTTCTACATGAGGTGAAATAATTCCTCTCTAAAAACTTTGATATGAAGGATATGGGTGAGGCATCTTATGTCATTGGCATTAAGATCCACAGAGATAGACTTCGAGGAATTTTGGGTCTATCACAAGAAACCTACATCAATAAAGTTTTAGAGAGATTTAGAATGAAAGATTGTTCACCAAGTGTTGCACCCATTGTCAAGGGCGATAGATTTAATTTGAATCAATGCCCTAAGAATGATTCTGAGCGGGAACAAATGAAGAACATTCCATATGCTTCTGTTGTTGGAAGTCTTATGTATGCTCAAGTATGCATAAGGCCCGACATTGCATTTGCTGTTGGAATCTTAGGAAGATATCAGAGTAATCCAGGTATGGATCACTGGAAAGCTGCAAAGAAGGTGTTGAGATATCTTAAAGGAACAAAAGATTACATGCTAATGTATAGGCAGACGGACAATCTTGATGTGATCGGCTATTCAGACTCCGACTTTGCTAGTTATGTTAATTCTCGCAAATCAACATCAGGATATATTTTTATGATGGCTGATGGAGCTATTTCATGGAGAAGTACTAAGCAAACCTTGGTTTCTACTTCTACTATGGAAGCCGAGTTTGTCTCCTGTTTTGAGGCTACTTCTCATGGTGTATGGCTTAAGAGTTTTATTTCTGGGCTTAGAATCATGGATTCTATTGCTAAACTTCTGAAGATTTTTTGCGATAATTCAGCAACTGCCTTTATGGCTAAGAACAATAAAAGTGGAAGTCGAAGCAAGCACATCGACATAAAGTATTTAGCCATTAGAGAAAGTGTTAAAGATAAAATAGTAGTTATTAATCACATTAGTATTGATTTAATGATCGCTGATCCTTTGACTAAGGGCATGCCACCAATAAAATTTAAGGATCATGTAGAGAACATGGGACTTGGGTCCTCCTTATGATTGTATACATACAGTTTATTAATAAAACTTTTATATTGTAATGTTTTCTCATTTTCATGCACACATCAGTTTGAGAAAATATGTTACATCTGGACCAAGAGTAAACATTGGTTTATTCATCAAGTTAGTTACCACATTACAGATATATACTTGAAAATAGACATGTTGTAATACATAGATGAGACTATTCGCTTTAAGAGGGACTATCTTTATGATTCACATATTTATTTCTTGAGTAAGTTTTCCATGACTCATTTATGCCAATAATCAGTTCTATGGACCAAGTGGGAGAATGTAACGGTTTCTTATTTTTATTATAATATTTATTAATAATAAAAAACCAATTTTAATGTGGTCCATAGTTTTGGGATTTTGGTTCTGAAAAGGGTATGATTTATTTTGGTTTTAATGTAAATTGATATGACCATTTAATTGGGTGGTAATGAGTTTTAATGGCTTTAAATTCTTGATGGTAGAATCAAGCCTATAAATAGTCTTTGGTCCCCAAAACTTTCTCTCATCAGAAAAGAAATACACCATCTATATTGAGAGAGCAAGAGCTTGGAAGAATCAAAGGCAGTGCACTCACAAAACTGCAACAATGGCTGAAGGTAAAACCTCTAATTCTATTTCCGCATATTGTTTTATTGATCTTGTTGTTCTTTTGTTATCAGGAACATATGATCAATATATATTATTCTAACATGAGTATCAAGAGGTAACATACCTTTAGGTGTTCCCACATTTTTAAGCTTGACCAACCTTTCACTTTTCGAATGGTACTCATTCATACACATCTGCTCAATGAGGTCTTTTACTTGTTGTTTGGTCATTTAGCGGACAGTATCTCCTACGGAAGCATCCAATAACATGCGAGATTGACTCCTGAGACCTTTGATGAAGTTTTGCATTTGTTCTATATTATTCATGTTGTGATTCAGGCATCTGCGTAACAAAAGTTTAAATCTTTCCTAAGCATTATAAAGTGACTCAATTTTCTGCAGCTCAAAATTAACAATTTTTGCTCGGCGCTCGGTAAACTGAGTAGTAGTAAAAAATATTTCAAGGACTTTATGCTCCAATTTCTTCCAATCCCGGATTATTTCACTCATAAGGCAAAGCAACCATTATATCGCCCTTCCAATCAGTGAGAACCCAAACAACCTCACTGTAACCCGATCTTCAGTGACATCATTTCGTTTGCACATTGAAGTTGTTTCATAGAAGCGTGGAAGATGCGCCCATAGGTCTCTAACTGCGTTCCCGTCGAAAGAATTTTCTCTTAAACTTGAAAGTACATAATTTTTAATATCAAAATTAGTAGGGTCTACCAGTATAAACCCCCTAAAAGCTTTTCCTTCATCAGTTCGTAGAAAAGTAAATAAACGAGTAAACAATATCACAAAAGTGGTCAGGTTATGTTGTAGAATCCCTTATTCCTCTATTGTTGATGTTTGATTCCCTGTATGAATTATCTAATCACTATAACCTCACGGAGAATTAACAAAACCGTTATAGCCGATCCCTCACAAAATAACTCACTAACCACTACTCGGAGCTTTCTATCCCTAGTCCTCCAGCGTAAGCAGGGTTAGGCAATATATAGAATATTAATTCTCTCTGTAACTACTCAGGGTCTCCTATCCCTATTCAACCAACGTAAGTACCATAATTTCCCTAGGTCCAACACATATACTAATGGTCAGTATTCCCTATGTGCCCAAAATCATATTAAAAGAGTATCTCACATAAAAAGCATTACGAACATGAAGCAATTGAATAAGATCATAGATCAATATATTCATACAATGGTCAAATCAACATAGAATCCAACAATATAGAAATAGGTTCATCCTAACACAAACCTAGAAGAACTTAGCTACTCATAGTTCAATAAAAAATACCACAAAGATAAAAATAACATGAGAAGTCCCTTGAAGTGATGGCCTCCAATGCTCTAAAAATCTCCACTTGTATCCTCAAAATCATGCTCCAATATCACAATTTTATAACCCTTGTGAAAGTGCAGAAAATCTCTTTTTAAAGGCGTCAGAATGGACCAGAACGCGTCAGAAAAAACCCAGAAAAGTGACCATCACGCGCGTGATACCTTGCATCATGCGCGATGCAGCTTTAAATGCCTTATCTCGTGCGTGATGCTACACATGATTATTCTAGTAGTTTCATGCTTTTGCTCCTTTTTTCACTAAGTCCATAGTTTTCACACTTAGATATTTTTCCTCATTCTTTGATTATTCTTCTCCATTTAGCTCAACTTTCACTTATTTTGCTTCGATTTTTTGACTAAATATATGCAATGACGGACAGTCATCACACGTTTCCTTTCTAAGCAAAACAACGTCTTTCCTTGTTTTTACTGAATCTAGAGAGACAATAAGTGCTTCCTTTCTCATGCTTAACCCCAACTTACAGACGTGACAACACTTGACATTGACCTTTCCCACTTTTATTCATCAATCAAAATCATCTGCAAATTAAACAAACTAAAGAAAATAAAATTTAAGCTGACGTCTTTCTGTTAGCGTTGTTTTATAGTCTTATAGCCTGACTACAACAAAATAAAAAAGATTCATGTAAATCCCAAGTGACCTTTGTATTGTGCAAAGATTCACCAAGATAAGCCTTAGTTATTTATCCATTCACCTTAAACTTTTCACCTGTTCTCTCATTCAATAAGTCTACTACCCCATGAGAATAAATTTTGAGTAATTTGAAAGGGTCAGACCACCTAGACTTAAGTTTTCCTAGGAAAAGCTTAAGCCTAGAATTGAACAAAAGAACTTGTTGGCCTTCTACCAATTCTCTTTTATGGAATTTACTATCGTGCCACCTCTTTGTCTTTTCCTTATATAGCTCAGAATTCTCATAGGAGAACAAACTATAGTCCTCCAGTTCATTGAGTTGGAGCATTCTAGCTTGGCCAACAGTAGATAACTTAAAATTCAAAGTCTTGGCAGCCCCATAATGCTTTGTGCTCCAACTCAATTAGCAAATGGCATACCTTTCCATGCACAAGTATATAAGGAGACATGCCTAGAGGAGTTTTATAAGCCGTTATATATATATCCACAGAGTATCATCCAAATGCTTAGACCAATCCTTCCTTGAGGGGTTCATGAATTTTTCTAAAATTCTTTTTATCTCTCTATTGGAAATTTTAGTTTGTCCACTATATTGTGGATGGTAGGAAGATATCAAAACAAATAAAAAATACTTAACCACAAAATTTAAAAACAATATTTCTAACTTATTACAACAATCAAACTGATATCATTTGGTCCAAACATCATTTCTCTCGCATCCTTATCATTTTTAACTCGCACTCACCCACGCAGAGCATCGTGTCTCTCAATACTTCTAATTTTTTCACCTTCGTGTATGTCTCCATCTAACCAATGAATCAACTCCCTCTGTAGTTGCTCGAAACTACAGATGTTCCAGAAGAGCATCTCCATTGGAGACTTGTCTCTCGAATAAATCATTTTCCCTTCACAGCGACGAAGACGAACTATGTTAGGAATATTACAAGATAATGAGAAGAGATGTGGAAAAATGGATCACACCACCCCTCTATTTATACTAAAAATAACATAACACATTGGTGTCAAGCCAATTGGCGACTGCACTTAAACCTAACACATGATGGGAAATTCAACAACAAATAACAATAACAACTCTAACAGAGCAATATGCAGCGGATAATCAATTTTCCAAACTTGCAAGAATTTGTGAGGAGCAACAATAAATAATCACGGCAACTAAAATCACCACCACAAGGGACACAATAATTTTTAACGTGGAAAAACCTTCTCAATGTGAGAAGTAAACAACCACGGGACCAAGCCAGTAATAGAGCTCCACTATGATCAAAATATGGGTACAAGAGAGTTTTAAATATGGCACAAATTCGTGCTCAGTAACCAGTCAAAAACAGCAAGGTAACCAGCATAATAATCAGCCAAAACAATGAGAAAACAAGCATGAAATTGAGAACAAAGTTCAGCAGAAAAACCAGAAAATACTGCTACTGTCCGAGCTCGATTTCTCCCACCTCAGACCTCTGATCGACGATCCAACCGGTCAGATTGAAGTACCACGAGTCACGAACCTGATGTCCAAATTTCAGACCGATCAGGCAGTGAACGAAGGAGAAATCGGGAATCTAGTGCAGCTGCTCTGTTTTATGCGAAAATGGATTTTGCTCTTCCTCTCTCACTTTTCTCTTGCCTCACTATTTTAATTCAGCTCTCTCACTCACCCTAATCTGACCTCTCTCCACTTGGTTAAGTGAGACACATGGGCTTGCACATATTGAGCCTTTCTCCACATAGGAAGGGAACCCAAAACCCAACAACACATAGGCGTCAATTGGATTGATAACACGAGGTGCAGAAATCAATCAAATTGGCGCCACCTCTTTAAATTAGAGTGCAGTCGGCAATTGATCTGACATGTCAATGCTTTGACATAAAAAAAAATTTAGAATGAGGATAATTTGAGAATTTATCTAAAAATATGAGTTATTTTAAAAAAAAAAAATTTAAAAATGGGATTATTTTGATTTAAAAAATCACAATATAATATAGTTCCATTTAATTGTTGATTGAGTGTGTATAATATTGAGCATGTGTGACGCTCAAACACGTTCAAGAAAAAAGATAGCAAGGGAATAAGATGACGTCTTATTCCAATCTAAGATTCTTAGCACTTGCCATCCAAACAAATAGATGTTAAGTGAAGTCATATGGATTCAAATTTGTATCAGTACTGTCATTTTCTTAATCCATTTCTTTAATAAAATGCTTTAAAACTGGTAACTTGGATAAAGCTTTTGATCTGATCAGGTATCCACTTTCACTTGGAGACCTTTCAAAGTCTAGAAAGCTATATTTCTATTACACTTTTTCCTTAGAGGGTTCCAAAGGCCATTCAAATATTTTTGTGTGGCGGCTAGTGTTGTTCAAATTTCTTTTATAAGAACTTATATAAAAGTACTGTCACTTTGCTAAACTGTTGCAATTATATATGATGTCAGGAGTGGCATAACTCATAAATATTAATTAATTGTTTAAAATGAGCTTTTAAAGGGAGATTACTATATTTTTTGACACATTAAAGTAAGATATATCACTTTAATGCAAAATAATAAAGCATATGCAATTTGAATATAGTGGATGCTGACTTTGAGATTTAGTTAAGTTTGTTTGTAGTCGTATGCAGTTTAATAACATATTTTTTGTTACTTCAAACAAAATGGTGACGTTTTCTCAATTGGAGAATCTTTTAATATCTTAATTTTGTTTAACATAGTACTATTTTATAGAAAGGTTAAATGAGAAATTACATTATATTTATTTTAAATTAATAAAGTAAATAAATAATGATGATGAAAGAGTATGAATAAAACGTCACAATGCAATAAATTTAATTTAAGATTAAAAATAAATCAAATCAATTCGGATATATTTTAAAATTCAACTCGATCACTAAATAGTTAAATATGGTTCAAAATCCAAATGAATTTAATAATTAAAAAAAATATAACACTAAACTTTAATTATATATATATATATATATATATATATATATATATATATATATATATATATATATATATATATATATATATATATATATATATATATATATATATCTGAGATTAATTACTATACACTGTCAGTGTAAAAACTTTTACACCGTCGGTTCATCACCATCACCCATTTGTATTACTTTATAGATTTTTAAAATAAAAGTCAAACTTCTTTAATATCCAACATCTATAATTAAGTGATGGTGTAAAACCCTTTTACACTGACAGTGTATTTCAATTAATCTATCTCTCTCTCTCTCTCTCTCTCTCTCTCTCTCTCTCTCTCTCTCTCTCTCTCTCTCTCTCTCTCTCTCTCTCTCTCTCTCTCTCTCTCTCTCTCTCTCTCTCTCTCTCTCTCTCTCTCTCTCAATATATATATATATATATATATATATATATTATATATATATATATATATATATATATATATAATATATATATATATATATATATATATAAAATCCTTTAATTTTTTTCAATTTTATAATTTTTATTTTTTTTTATAAAACTATTAATTTAAATTATCAAATATAAATAAAAAATTAAATTTAAAAAAAAAGTCCGTGACGCAAACAAGATGATTTTAACTAATTGTTTGTGAATTAAAAATAAATCAAGTATGAATTTTTTAAAAAATCGTGTTAAACTTGAGTCGAACTTTAAGCTAAAAAAGATTATATTGAGTCGAGCCGAATTGAGACGGGTTCAACTCGACTCGACTCATTTTCAACCCTAATGTATCAATATACACAAATGTGGCGAAGTGAAAATTTTCAATAAATGACTAATATGGTGTCGTGTTATGTCGTTTTTATATAAAGAATAATAAAGAAGTTTTCTATAATTTATATTAGAGAGAATTAAGAATACTTTATTTATTCTAAGAAGAACACTCTCTTCAAACACTCGCCTTTTTATAGACGGGAATATATTTGGATCTCTCACTTTACAAACAGGTCCAACATAAAGTAGTAAGAGCCACATGTGTTTCACGAGAGAATATTGAAAAGAGAGTGATGCTAGCATTCCTCTTATTTTAAATAACTTTCTCTATTGTGTTAGAAACATGGAATTTGTATATAAGATATTGTAATTAGAGTTGTCAAAATGCATTGGCCCAATGTCTTATATTTTAGTGCGGATTGGGTTGAAAAAAGCTTTAAAATATAGTGGATTTAACTTGCCACCTCCATGCGTGTACTTGACACCCCCAACCCAATTAATAAACAATATTAGCCTTGGAACATTTGTCACATTTTTTCAAAATTTATCAAACATCCGTGCGAATTCCAAATTCTCTAGGCGATACTAGATATTTTGTTTTTATTTCTGAAAAATTAGAATTTTCGATGAAATTATGGAAATTTCAAATTTTCTGGAATTTAATTGTTTTTTTTTTCGTTTTGCAATGAAATACAGGGGAAGAGACAACAATATTGCAAGTAGGGTCACAGATAAAGCGACAACCTAGACTAGGGTTGCTGAGACTGAGTCATCCCTGCTACTGACTGGATGAGTGGTTCCAACTGGTTCACACCAGAAACAGTCAACTGAGCAATGGCAATTCCGCGCACCCCGTAGCTTTTGACTCCGAGTGGAAAGGTCAGATGAGCAACCCATATATGATGTTGAGGTTGTTCATGCTCAGGAGGTGCAAGTTCAGGATGTTCATGACCCAGCGGTCGATACAGATGTGACACATGTTGCTGCTAAGGTTACTGATGATGTGGCAGGTAAGTTAGTCCAACCAGATGCCCCTGTTTCATATGAGGTGTTCGAGCCAAATATAGATGTTGTTGGTGAGGTGGTTGCCACAGATCATGTCTCATCTGCTATTGCTGACACATAGGTTATTGTTCCATCAATAAAGTCGTTTGTGCACACTGATGAAGCATTCCTGGAAGGACCCATTGACCGATCAATGCTTACCGAGTATGTTGACCATGTGGCATACCGACTATAGTAGGGAGAGGTATATATATTTTATGTTTAACTTTAATTTATTTATTATTGTTCCATGAAAGCTAATTTCTAATTTTTTTAAAATTTGTTTGTTACATGACTGTATCACGCTAAAGGTGACCTCCCACGGGTCAAAGATGAAGAACTTCCCAAAGACTTTGATGCCTAAGTTGGTCAGGCGAATTGTACATGATTTTAATCTCCTTGCATTTTCCGATTGCTCACTTACCATGCTCGATGCTTCACTTCTTACAACTTTTGTTGAGCGATGGCACAAGGAGACATATTCCCTTCATCTGTCATTTGGGGAGATGACTATCACTATGGATGATGTCTCTTCATTGTTCCATATCTCCATCAACGGTAGATTCTTCATGGCTCCTATTATAAGCTCATCACTTGCATGTTTGACTGTTGTACGAGATGTGGGAGTTTTTGAGGAGGTCGTGCTGGAGGAGTTTGACTTTAACATGGGCGCTCACTTTCGTATGTCTTGGCTTCGAATATGTACAGAAAGTTTGTTGCGGCACAGATGTATGAGGTTGTCGTTAGGGTGTACATGTTACATCTAGTAACATGTACTTCCTGTACTGATAATTCATGTGTTTATATCGACCCCTGGTACATGTGGCTATTCAGTAGCCTTGACGATACCAATTGGACTTAGGGTTGCGCTGCGTTGACCATCCTACTTTCAAAACTTGGAGTTGCGACAACCTATGAGACCAGACAGCTTGCTGGTTATTTGAGTTTATTACATCTATACTTGAAATTATTATTTGTTATTTAGTTTTTATTTAATTTTTACGAATAAAATTTCTTAATTATTATTTGTTGTGTCTGTGTTCTAATATTAGTGCTGGATATACGAGCATTTTTCCACCATTTGTGATATGAGGGTGCAGCGTTCCCCTATGGGGGCCCTACGAGCGAGGAGATGAAAGGCTATGCAGGAACATCCCGATGTTGTTGTAGAGTACTGGAGGAGGCTTGATGCGCTGACTGTAGATGATTTCATCTAGACACCATACACTGATCATAGAGTCCACCGTCAGTTTGAAGACCCTTCTTTATATTCTGGTTATATGTGTTGGGAGACTTTAGCCGTTAGACATTTGTCTGAGAGGTGTGTGCGACAATATGGTTATGTCCAGGGCACCCCACGACTAGTTCTGGATATTCCATCTGCGAGCATTGACAGGTGGTTTCAAAGTAACATAACTCTGGTCTTGCCATTAGAGATCACACAGTGAGGGTTCAACACGACTCGTAGTGTGAGGATGGTTACTTAGAATGGTATCTCATTGTATCACACCTTCGCATAATACCACCTATTGAGCATACAAATAATGTTAGGCCTTCCGATTCTAGGGTATCTGTCGATGACGTGTTCCCTCCGCCGCCACCTCCAGCTGATGTCAATGACCAGCAGTGTAACACCCCGATAATAATAAAATAATTATTTAAATTGAGTTAATAATATATTTATTAATTTAATTAAATAATTGGAAATTTTATTATTATTATTATTGGATTATTATTATTTGGAAAATATATATATGTTGGAAATAAGAGAAAGAATCCCATTTGGTAAAAAGAAAAGGTTTTCACGTGAAAAGCAGAGAAACGATCGTGAAAGAGGAAAAGGGCAAAGAGACAGAGCAAGGGCTGAAGGTTGAAGAGAGAAAAGCTTGGAGCTCAAAGATTTGCCGGATTAATCAGGTAAGGGGGGTTTATCGTCGATTAATGGGTATTATGGGATAATATGTGATGGGTAGTGATAAGCCGTTAATTTGACCCTAATTGGGATTATTGATGCTGACGAATTATGTTGGATAAATTGTATTTAGACTGTAATTGAATCTGTGTTTGGGTTAGTTGTGAAATTCCGAACGTATAGCTTTTTACGGAATCGGAATCGGAGGTCCGGAAGTCCTCCAACGGCGGAAAATGCGGAGAATTCTGCATTCTGCCTTGTGTTAGCGCAGGAACTGCTGTGTTGTCTGCGTTAACCGGTTAACCCAGGGTGTTAACCGGTTAACACTGTTTTGAATTGTGAAAATGTACTGTTTTGCCTGCGTTAACCGGTTAACCCAGGGCGTTAACCGGTTAACACTGTTACGTTTTGCCAGAAAATGTGTTTTTGCCTGCGTTAACCGGTTAACCCAGGGCGTTAACCGGTTAACACTGTTGCAGAGTGGAAAATTGGCTTTTTAACGTTGTGTACATAATTGAGAGTTGGCCTATGTTGGCATGTGATGTAATAGGGATTATTTCCCGCTGTTTTGAGCAGTATAGGTATTAGTAGAGCATGCTAATACTGTGTTTAATTGACTTACATGATAATGATGTGTTGATACATATGTTGATGATGTATGATGGTATGCATAATGATGTGAATGTATGTATTATGCATATATGTGTGAATGGACTGTTGTATGGCTTAGAGTGTGAGCATATGTCCGTTGTGAATTGTTGTTGATGCTGCATTGCTAGATGATTAGCGTGCATAGCATAGCCTTTGGGGCTGTAGCTAATTCCCATGGTAAGGAATTAGTGAGTGAATCATTGTGGATTTGTTGTTGATGTTTGCATGCTAGATGATTAGTGTGCATAGTCTAGCCTTCGGGGCTGTAGCTAATTCCCATGGTGAGGAATTAGTGAGTGAGTCACTAGGTCTCAAATGAGTGGGACTAGTGAGCTTAGTAGCCGTATCTGGAGGGATCGGTGAGCTTGAACTATATGTTCAAGAATAGTCGGTACCGCATGTGTGGAGTCTCATTGCATAATGTATGTATGGCGTATAATATGAATGGATGTATTCCAATATTATACGTGTGGTTGTGTTGTTATGGAGTATGATTTGAGATTATACTTGTGTTTATGTTGGTGTTGAGTATGAGGTTGAGCTGATGTGCTGTTACTGATTGTATGTTGCGATTAGGGTGATTAATGTGTTAAATTGCTTAACATGACATTATATTCTATAATGCTTATTATATTGATTGAGGAACTCACCCTTACAACTATTTTTCAGGTAACGAGAAATGAGTTGAGTAGAAGCGAATGCTTGGAGTCTAGTGTAGTCTCCTTAGTGGGTCGTGCTCTGATAGATGTAACATCGGGATGGGATGTTTTATGTTGTTGAATAATTTATATGTGAATGTTACATGTTTTACATGATTGAGGAGATCTCTATCCGCTGCGTTTTATGCAAATGCTTATGTTTTGAATAAATAAAAGAGCATGACCGTCATATTGTTGAATGGTGTGAATATTGTGTGTGACACCCTTGAAGGGCATAATTACTCTGATTGTTATATGTTTATTAATTTTAATTAAATATTTGGGGTATTTTAGAAGGGTGTTACATTAGTGGTATCAGAGCATAGTCGGTCGAGTCGAGTCGTAATTATTCTGTTTTCCCTGTACGGTATAGGTGTTGTGTAACCCTATCAGTACTCATTGTTTTAGTTTGTTTGGGTTTTCAGAATAGAGATGGCTGGAAGGGGTAGAGATGATGCTGCGATTGCTGAGGCTCTGGGTATGCTAGCTGGAGTACTTGGAGGGAGTCCGAATGTTGTGGGAATGGGAGCTACTCGTCAACTGAGTGAGTTCCAGAAGAACAATCCTCCAATGTTCAAGGGAGCATACGATCCAGATGGTGCTCAGAAGTGGTTGAAGGAGATCGAAAGGATCTTCCGAGTGACTGAGTGTGCTGATAACCAGAAGGTCAGGTTCGGTACGCATATGCTGTCAGAAGAAGCTGATGATTGGTGGGTTGCTACCCGCACTGAGTTGGAATCTGCTGGGAATACTGAGATCACTTGGGCTGTGTTCAGAGAGAGATTTCTGAGGAAGTACTTTCCAGAGGATGTCAGAGGAAAGAAAGAGATAGAGTTTTTGGAATTGAAGCAGGGTAACAGGTCTGTTACTGAGTATGCTGCTAAGTTCACAGAGCTGTCTAAGTATTACACTCCCTATAATGAGGCTGCTGGAGAATTTTCGAAATGTGTGAAGTTTGAGAACGGGTTGCGTCCCGAGATCAAACAGGCTATTGGATATCAGCGGATCAGAGTGTTTTCTGACTTGGTTGACTGTTGCAGGATTTTTGAACAGGATTCCAAGGCCAGAGCAGAGAGCTATCAGCAGAGGGTTGATAGGAAAGGCAAGAATCAGAATGATCGTGGAAAACCGTATGCAGTTGGCAAAGGTTTTCAGAAGCAGGGTGTGATGAAAAGGCCTAGTGGGGGAGACTCTAGTGCTCCTGTTAAGTGTTATAGATGTGGTCGGGCTGGACATCGTGTCCATGAGTGTACCAGTGCTGAGATGAAGTGTTTCAAGTGTGGAAAAGGTGGTCATTTGGCTGCAGAGTGTCGGTTGAAGACTGTAACTTGTTTCAACTGTGGAGAGTTGGGTCATATCAGTCCACAGTGTCCTAAGCCGAAGAAAGAGAATCAGTCAGGAGGCAAGGTCTTTGCTTTATCGGGTTCTGAGACTTCTGCAGATGATCGTTTGATCCGAGGTACGTGTTATATTAATGGCTTTCCTCTTGTAGCTATTATTGACACCGGTGCTACACATTCCTTTATATCTTTGGATTGTGCTGCGAAACTTAAGTTAGAGATATCTGAGATGTATGGTAGTATGGTGATTGATACTCCTGCGAAGGGTTCAGTGACTACTACTTCAGTTTGTTTGAGTTGTCCTTTGAGTATTTTTGGTAGAGACTTTGGGATAGACCTTGTGTGTCTTCCACTAGTGCAGATTGATGTTATCTTGGGAATGAACTGGTTAGTGTTTAACCGAGTTTCTATCAATTGTTTTGATAAGACTGTGATATTTCCTGAGGTTGAGGAAGGAAAAAGTTTGTTTCTATCAGCGAGGCAGGTGAATGAGGCAGTAGTAGATGGGGCAGAGCTGTTTATGCTGTTAGCGACTTTAGAGGCTAAAGATAGACTGGTGATTGGCGATCTAGCCGTGGTGTGTGATTTTCCTGATGTGTTTCCTGAAGAAGTGAATGAATTACCGCCAGAACGTGAAGTTGAGTTCTCGATTGATTTAGTACCTGGTACTAGACCGATATCGATGGCTCCGTATCGTATGTCTGCTGTTGAGTTAGCTGAATTGAAGAGTCAGCTGGAAGATCTGTTGGATAAGAAATTTATTCGTCCGAGTGTGTCACCGTGGGGTGCACCAGTGTTATTGGTTAAGAAGAAAGAAGGTACTATGAGGTTGTGTGTGGATTACAGGCAACTGAATAAAGTGACGATCAAGAAGCGGTATCCTTTGCCGAGGATTGATGATTTGATGGATCAGTTGGTTGGTGCAAGTGTGTTCAGCAAGATAGATTTGAGATCTGGGTATCATCAGATACGTGTAAAAACTGAGGATATTCAGAAGACTGCTTTCAGAACAAGGTATGGACATTATGAGTATTCTGTAATGCCTTTTGGTGTGACTAATGCGCCTGGAGTATTCATGGAGTATATGAATAGAATTTTCCATCCGTACCTAGATAAGTTTGTTGTGGTGTTTATTGATGACATTTTGGTGTATTCGAAATCTGAAGAAGAGCATGTTGAGCATTTGAGAGTGGTTTTAGAAGTTCTACGAGAAAAGAAGTTATTTGCTAAACTCTCTAAATGTGAATTTTGGTTAGAAGAGGTTAGTTTTCTTGGTCATGTGATTTCAAGAGGTGGTGTTGCTGTGGATCCTTCTAAGATAGAAGCGGTATCTAAGTGGGAAGCTCCGAAGTCTGTTGCTGAGATTCGAAGTTTTCTTGGTTTGGCTGGTTATTATAGGAAGTTCATTGAGGGATTTTCTAAGTTGGCGTTACCGTTGACGATGTTGACTAGAAAGGGGCAAGCGTTTGTTTGGGACTCAAAATGTGAAGAGGGTTTCCAAGAGTTAAAGAGAAGGTTGACTACTGCTCCTATTCTGATATTACCGAGTTCGTCGGAATCATTTGAGGTTTACTGTGATGCTTCATTGTTGGGCTTGGGTGGTGTGTTGATGCAGAATAAGCAGGTTATAGCTTATGCTTCGAGACAACTGAGAGTTCATGAGAGGAACTATCCGACGCATGATTTAGAGTTGGCAGCTGTGGTATTTGTTCTGAAGTTGTGGAGGCATTACTTGTACGGGTCAAGATTTGAGGTTTTCAGTGATCATAAAAGTTTAAAGTATTTGTTTGATCAGAAAGAGCTGAATATGAGACAGAGGAGATGGTTAGAATTTCTGAAGGATTATGACTTTGGTTTGAATTACCATCCGGGTAAAGCAAATGTAGTGGCTGATGCGTTGAGTCGGAAATCATTGCATATGTCTATGTTAATGGTTAGAGAATTGGATTTAATTGAGCAGTTTAGAGACTTGAGTTTGGTGTGTGAGAGTACTCACAATAGTGTTAAATTGGGAATGTTGAAGTTAACAAGTGGTATTCTGGATGAGATTAGAGAAGGTCAGAAATCCGATGTGCTTTTGGTTGATAAGTTGACTTTAGTGAATCAAGGTCAAGGTGGTGAATTCAGAGTTGATGAGAATGGTATTTTGAAATTTGGTAGTCGAGTGTGCATTCCGGATGTTACTGAACTTAAAAAGAATATTCTGGAGGAAGGACATCGTAGTGGCTTGAGTATTCATCCTGGAGCTACGAAGATGTATCATGATCTGAAAAAGTTATTTTGGTGGCCGGGAATGAAAAGAGAAATTGCGAGTTTTGTTTATTCCTGTTTGACTTGTCAGAAGTCAAAGATTGAGCATCAGAAGCCGTCTGGGCTGATGCAACCGTTGGCTATTCCAGAGTGGAAGTGGGATAGTATCAGTATGGATTTTGTTTCTGGTCTGCCGCGGACAAATAAGAATTTTGAAGCTATTTGGGTGATTGTTGATAGATTGACGAAATCGGCTCATTTCATTCCGATCAGAATGGATTATCCGTTAGAGAGACTAGCCGAGTTGTATATTGAGAAGATTGTAAGTTTGCATGGTATTCCGTCTAGTATTGTTTCGGACAGAGATCCTAGATTTACATCGAAGTTCTGGGAAGGTTTGCAGAAGGCTTTGGGAACTAAGCTGAGATTGAGTTCTGCATATCATCCGCAGACTGATGGTCAGACTGAGAGGACGATTCAGTCATTAGAGGATCTTTTGAGAGCTTGTGTTTTGGAATAGGGAGGTACTTGGGATTGTTATTTACCTTTGATTGAGTTTACCTACAACAATAGTTTTCATTCGAGCATTGGTATGGCACCGTTTGAAGCTTTGTATGGTAGGAGATGTCGGACGCCTTTATGTTGGTATGAGTCCGGTGAGAGTGTTGTGGTTGGACCGGAGATTGTTCAACAAACTACGGAAAAGATTAAGATGATTCAGGAGAAGATGAGAATTGCTTAGAGTCGTCAGAAGAGTTATCATGATAAGAGGAGGAAGTCACTTGAGTTCCAAGAGGGAGATCATGTGTTTCTTCGCGTTACTCCGATAACTGGTGTTGGTCGAGCTTTGAAGTCGAAAAAGTTGACACCTCGATTTATTGGTCCTTATCAGATTTTGGAGAGGATAGGGGAAGTAGCCTATCGTGTCGCTTTACCGCCGTCGCTTGCGAATTTGCATGAGGTTTTTCATGTGTCTCAGTTGAGGAGGTACATTCATGATCCGTCGCATGTCGTCCAAGTAGATGATGTGCAGGTGAGAGATAACCTGACTGTTGAAACATCACCTATGAGGATCGAGGATCGAGAGTTGAAGCAGTTGCGGGGTAAAGAGATTGCCTTGGTGAAGGTAGCTTGGGGAGGACCAGCAGGTGGCAATGTGACTTGGGAACTGGAGAGTAAGATGAAGGAGTCTTACCCAGAGTTGTTCGCTTGAGGTATGTTTTCGAGGACGAAAACTCTTTTAGTGGGGGAGAGTTGTAACACCCCGATAATAATAAAATAATTATTTAAATTGAGTTAATAATATATTTATTAATTTAATTAAATAATTGGAAATTTTATTATTATTATTATTGGATTATTATTATTTGGAAAATATATATATGTTGGAAATAAGAGAAAGAATCCCATTTGGTAAAAAGAAAAGGTTTTCACGTGAAAAGCAGAGAAACGATCGTGAAAGAGGAAAAGGGCAAAGAGACAGAGCAAGGGCTGAAGGTTGAAGAGAGAAAAGCTTGGAGCTCAAAGATTTGCCGGATTAATCAGGTAAGGGGGGTTTATCGTCGATTAATGGGTATTATGGGATAATATGTGATGGGTAGTGATAAGCCGTTAATTTGACCCTAATTGGGATTATTGATGCTGACGAATTATGTTGGATAAATTGTATTTAGACTGTAATTGAATCTGTGTTTGGGTTAGTTGTGAAATTCCGAACGTATAGCTTTTTACGGAATCGGAATCGGAGGTCCGGAAGTCCTCCAACGGCGGAAAATGCGGAGAATTCTGCATTCTGCCTTGTGTTAGCGCAGGAACTGCTGTGTTGTCTGCGTTAACCGGTTAACCCAGGGTGTTAACCGGTTAACACTGTTTTGAATTGTGAAAATGTACTGTTTTGCCTGCGTTAACCGGTTAACCCAGGGCGTTAACCGGTTAACACTGTTACGTTTTGCCAGAAAATGTGTTTTTGCCTGCGTTAACCGGTTAACCCAGGGCGTTAACCGGTTAACACTGTTGCAGAGTGGAAAATTGGCTTTTTAACGTTGTGTACATAATTGAGAGTTGGCCTATGTTGGCATGTGATGTAATAGGGATTATTTCCCGCTGTTTTGAGCAGTATAGGTATTAGTAGAGCATGCTAATACTGTGTTTAATTGACTTACATGATAATGATGTGTTGATACATATGTTGATGATGTATGATGGTATGCATAATGATGTGAATGTATGTATTATGCATATATGTGTGAATGGACTGTTGTATGGCTTAGAGTGTGAGCATATGTCCGTTGTGAATTGTTGTTGATGCTGCATTGCTAGATGATTAGCGTGCATAGCATAGCCTTTGGGGCTGTAGCTAATTCCCATGGTAAGGAATTAGTGAGTGAATCATTGTGGATTTGTTGTTGATGTTTGCATGCTAGATGATTAGTGTGCATAGTCTAGCCTTCGGGGCTGTAGCTAATTCCCATGGTGAGGAATTAGTGAGTGAGTCACTAGGTCTCAAATGAGTGGGACTAGTGAGCTTAGTAGCCGTATCTGGAGGGATCAGTGAGCTTGAACTATATGTTCAAGAATAGTCGGTACCGCATGTGTGGAGTCTCATTGCATAATGTATGTATGGCGTATAATATGAATGGATGTATTCCAATATTATACGTGTGGTTGTGTTGTTATGGAGTATGATTTGAGATTATACTTGTGTTTATGTTGGTGTTGAGTATGAGGTTGAGCTGATGTGCTGTTACTGATTGTATGTTGCGATTAGGGTGATTAATGTGTTAAATTGCTTAACATGACATTATATTCTATAATGCTTATTATATTGATTGAGGAACTCACCCTTACAACTATTTTTCAGGTAACGAGAAATGAGTTGAGTAGAAGCGAATGCTTGGAGTCTAGTGTAGTCTCCTTAGTGGGTCGTGCTCTGATAGATGTAACATCGGGATGGGATGTTTTATGTTGTTGAATAATTTATATGTGAATGTTACATGTTTTACATGATTGAGGAGATCTCTATCCGCTGCGTTTTATGCAAATGCTTATGTTTTGAATAAATAAAAGAGCATGACCGTCATATTGTTGAATGGTGTGAATATTGTGTGTGACACCCTTGAAGGGCATAATTACTCTGATTGTTATATGTTTATTAATTTTAATTAAATATTTGGGGTATTTTAGAAGGGTGTTACAAGCAGAGCCTCTAGATGACTATAATTATTATGGATAACCTTATGGGTTTGGTAAACCTAGATGGAGGTTTTTACTGGTTTATCTTAGGATGCACATATAGCCCGTGGGGGACCTATTTCGACATTATTATTGTTTTTATGTATTATTTATATATTACATGTAACATTACTGATACATCTACACATAATTTTTTATTAGATAATGTTTTGGATATTCCATTGATGCAAGATGAACATGATTTAACATTTAACAAAGGATTACATAACTTAAACATAACTTAAAAAACGATAATAAATAAGAAAACTTGAACACTACCAGATGATTCTAGATGTTTCATCATCTTAATTATGTCGTCGACAGATCTTGAAATCTTCGCATCTAACTCGATTGTCCCCTTTGTTAACCTACAGTGAAATGATCTCCATATAACCTTCACATCTTCATCGGTCTTCAACTCAATAAGGTTGTATTTCATCCTTCTATTAGTATCAATCCAATCTTCACAAAACTCAATCTTTCTCATCTTTCTGGTATCGGTATTAGGCAACAATTAATTCAACTTGGATGTTAATGCGATGAGAGATGTATTGTCATCCGGAAATCAGAACTCTACGAGAGGTGATGCTCCATTAAAGTACAATTTTGCCTTAATAAAAAATTAAGGAAGAGACATGTTGAGATGTTTTTATCAAACAACAGGTGACCCCTATTTATACAAACTTGCATTCATTATGGACCACACAAAACGGTTGAGACAATCACAACAATCCAAAACTATCGGCAAAATCCTGACCGTTTAAAATTTTATAAAACTAAACTACCGGAAATTTCACTTTGATTGAAATTTCCAACAAAACATGGTACTTTTTAACATTTCCAGTAAAATTTCAAACCCACGAAAATTTTAGAAATTTTGGTATATCGAAAATTCTGAATACACTACCAGAAATTTAGGTGGTATCGGAAATTTTGAATTGTCTACTGGAAATTTTGTACGCAAATATGTTTCAAAATTTTGGCAAGGACAGTTATGGATTTATGAAATTATGGGGGGTGTCAAGTACAAGTGTGGGGTGGCAAGTTAAATGCTAAAAAATTATGACCCTATCTATTTTGGCTTCATCTGTAACACCCTAAAATTTCTCCCGTGTAAATTTAAAAAATTTATCAGAGTAAAACAATTCAACATGCAATTTAGGATGCTACACTACAACATACAATCAACTTTCTCAATTGAAAAGACATGTAACACTTGACAGTTATAAAAATAGTAGTAATAACTACATATCTGAATGTTAACTTTTATTAAATAGCAGCGGAAAACAATAACAAACAGTTAGCTCAGATATCCAACAATAACATAACATGTCATTATAAGAAATGTTAAAACATAACGAAAAATACATCATTCTAACTTCCCCGGTGTTACACATCAGAGCAGACACCGACACTAAAATAAAACGGAGGACTTCATCTTCCACTCATATCTGAGCTCCTACTGTGGATTATCTACATGTTACCCACGTGGAGGCATCATTCAAACAGAAGGGGTGAGATATCATAATTATATAAAGGAAAGCACGATAATAAGTAAGCATCAGATTATTACATGCACATCACCCATTCCATAATAGAATTCCACATAATCCACACAACAATTATCCACACATAATAGCAACATCTCAACTATCCATTCAGAGCAACAACACAACAACTATCCAAACAGGATAACAACATAACAACCATCTAACATAACAACAACATAATAATCATCCTACATAATAACAACATAATCAACCATCCAACACAATAACAAATGCAACCAATATACAATGCAATGAGACTCAACAACTCGACTTAATGCATGTGGTACCAATACGTGAACACTCAAGTTCACTGCTTTGATCCTCACCTCCTAGGATCAAAGCCACCAATTCGTTACCATCACCTCCGATAACGACTCACTGATTCCATCACCTTCGAAATCATATATCGATCCAATCCACACAATAGGATTTGAGGCTCACCAACAACAAAGCATTTATCCAACAACATGAATTCATGCAACATATTATACATGCAACAACAACATCATGCACAATGACTCACCACCATAGTCAATGTACACCGTCAATATTGACCATCATGCATCAAACACATGTTATACAGCTCAACAACACCAACATACAACATAACAAGAAACAACAATGCATTTAAGGTTATGTCACACCATCATATAAACATTACAATGTATTTCAACACCATCGCACATGAAATTATTCATTTTCATGTACTGAAACCAATTTTAAATAAAAGTATACGCTCTCAGATTTCTGACGCTTCGAACGACACTCAAATCGGACACTCGGAACAAAGTTATGAAATTCTGGAGTTTTTACCAAAAATGCTCCCAGTGTAACTGGTTACACTACACCCTTTGCGCTACCAACATTGGCAACACACACACGGTAACCGGTTACCCAAAAACCGGTAATCGGTTACACCCCTCGATTTTTGCCCAAAAACGTGTTTTAAGCAGTGTAACCGGTTACTCCATTTCGGGTAACCGATTACACTGTTGCAGAAGCCTTTTTCTGCAACTTTTTCAAAACGAAAATCACTTAAAATTCATCCCAAAACCTCATTTTCTTACCAATCATTTATACCATACTTTAACACGAAAAAACACTCTTCCAAAGTTCAAAACCCCAACTTATTTACACCGAAAAATTCATAACTCAGTTCTAACTCTAACTCGAATCAACATCAATCACACAACATTGACATCACACAATCCAATCAAATTTTATGATTCCAACATCAACAATTGCAATAATTCATCATTCCAACATCAGTCACAACATCATCACACCACACACACACACAATTCAACAAGTGATTGATCAATTCAATAATTACTAATTATCACAATGATCATGAATATAGAGAAGAAGAGCACAAAACCTACATGGCAAAATCTACCCACCGTCATCATGTTAACCCTTAGATAATTAGAACCCCACCCCTGCCTTAGAGTTTCAAGCAATTGACTCTTTGACCTTCAACAATGGTGAATTCTCTCTTGAGCCCTAGCCCTTTCTTCTTCCTTTCTCAGTTTCTTCTCTTATCTCCCGATTGTTCCGTGTTCTCTGTTTCTATCTCATTATCTCCTTTTCTATTTTTATTATAACTCTTATTATTATTACTAATCCCACTAAATAGAATAATAACAAATAATAATACCTCTAATTATTTAATATAAATAATAATCACCTCTTATTATTTTATTAATTTATTACTATTATCACTAATTTCCATCTATTAAATAATAATAATAATAATAATAATAATAATAACTCACTCAATTAACTAATTAAATTAATATTCAACTAATATTAACTAATTAACTAAATAATAACTAATCTAATTGATTAGTTTTACTCACCACACCATCTTTTCTACATTTTTGCTCACACACTTCCAAATACCTTAATTTCTAGTATAATTTTAAGGCAACTACCTCACACCATCGGTAACACAACACATCAAAACACCAATCAACACAATACAACCACAACTATCACATAATTAAATTATAAAAAATAATTTAAATAAAATCAAGACGTTACACCGTCTATTGGGCCTATGTTTTTTATGGGTCGGATCGAGTCGGGCAAGCGGACTTTAGGCTAGGCCATTAAAAAAAACTATAACATAATTTTAGAGAAAAAATATTGAGTTAAGAGATCATTGCATAAGTGTGTTTTCAATTGAAAAAGAAAAGATAAAGAGGATGAAGATATATGTTAAAGATTATAAGAGCAAAGATATGGTTGTTACTCTCTACTTTTACATAGATGTTTTAGTGGTATTCCTATATATAAATCTTGATTTGACGAATGTTTACATCACTTAACTAAGTTTATTATTACTCTTTACTTATGAATTTTTGTTTACTACATCCCTTCTTATAAAATTAAAATCATAATATTAAAATATGAGCTGAATTGGCTCATCTGATCGCATGACTCATTAAAAACTGGATTGGATTCAGTTTTAGTAATCTATAAAATAGTCGAATCGACCAACTCCAACCCATTTGTACGCATTAATCCGCCAAACTGAAGCTGGATCGAGCCGATTCATTTGATAACTATTACGGTCATAAGAGAAAATAAGTTGATTCTATCTAAATTGTATTATTAAAAAAATTGGACACTTTAATGTATATTCAATTTTTTAATGTATTAGAAGCTCTAATGTATTTTAAGGAAAAATTGGACACTTTAATGTATTAGAAGCTTAACAAGGTAAATTTTTTAATTTTGTTATTACCTTGTTGCCTTAAGTTGGTTGTTGATTTGGTTTGTTGTGTATGTGCATTTTGTTGCTATTACTTTTTGGGCACTGTTGTGATTTTTTTCAAAACTAGTTGGATGCAAGTATAGCAGCTACAGAGAGCGCTTCTGCCCCATTGGTATAGTCTAGCTTGAAGGCGGGCTAGTTGTGGGAGTGTATTTCAGGTTGGGTGATTGTCTGATTTTGGGTGTGGTCTTTTGGTAGAAGAAGAATTGTTTTGTAATAATATAATTGTTAGGTAAATGGCTTGTAAATTGGAACTTATTGTATCTAGCATGCCTTGTACTAGCTTTATATTAATCAAATTGTTATTTATTATTTTTTGCTTTTTCCAAAAATAAAAAACAAGAATTAATTGAAGTTGGAGTAATAAAAAATTTATAGATCAATTATATAAATGGTTGATTCTTAGGAGATTTCAATATAAGACCTAAAAAGAAGCACACTCTTAAGTCCTATGTATTTAATACTAGCAGACAAATTTCAAAAGATTAAAGCAAGTTAATCTCATAAGTTAATTTTTTAAAAATAAGATCAAAGAATGTGGTATCAAAGCATGTTGAAAGATGACATTGGAAGAATTAGACCATTTAAAGATAAAAGTGGAAGAATTGGATCACATCAAGCACATGCGTGATTATGGAAATGATATTAAGACTCACAACTCATATTAGGCATATGTGTGTGTTTGACTTAAGATTTTGGGTAAAAATATGATGTCAAATTTCTTTTATGCGTCTATTTTTAATTCATTGTAATAGTACTATAGTCTCCCCTCATGATTTAATAGTAATATTAAAGTTTATGGTTACTGTCATATCCAAAAATTTATCTTTCTTTTTTCTCCTTTTGGATAATTCATTTGCATACATCAAATCATATCATGCATGATCATTGAATCACAAGCATGACCACAGTGTGTCTTGTATTTTAACATTAGATTTTGCTTAACAACTAACCATAACTTCATGGGGAGATGGTACTTGGTTGTTCTTGTCATTCATGTAGGTAGTCATGCTCCAAATTAAGGTAAGACAAGGGTTTTTTGATCAAGGGAAATGCAATTTTGTTCATTAAGATTCAAAGGTAGTTCATGTGTTTGTTTCCACACCACATCATTCAATCTTCAAGCCATTCTCCATATCACTCAAGCCCTAATCAAGTTTCCATCAAGGGATACTTATTTTATCATCATTGTGACTTGAAATGCAAGAAAACACCAAGTTTGTCCAAAGGGGCACAAATGTGGTTGACCTAATTTGCAAGTATGTCATATCTTTGGTCCAAAGTCCATAACTCTTTCAATTTTTACTCAATTGCCAAGATTCTTTAAGACAAATGTGTATTTTAGGAACCTCTACAACTTTGATTCAAGGGTCAAACATCAATTAATTAATTAAGGACCTCATTTGTGCAAAGGACCAAGTTGCCAAAATGGGTTTAAACCTTGCCATGACCCCTACTTTCCACCCTTACCAATTTCAGCTCAAGCACTCTTTTGATCCCATTATTTTTGCACATTATTAAACTTATGCTAAAGATCATTTGACCCAAATTTGGCTCGAAATGCGCGAGGAAATCAAAAGTTATGGTAGTATTAACTTAGGACCTCAAAATAACCAAACATTCTGCAAATTGCTTGACCAATTTCCTAGCCTAAAAACCAGGTCACGACCTCAACTTCACAAGCATATAACTTTCCCCACAAGGCACCTTTATGTTTGGTTCTTTTTGCATCATGTTTTACTCCATGAAATGATCATTTTTCTCAAAGAAAATTGGAAAACGCACGAGTGGATTGGAATTGGCCCAAACATGAAAATGGCGACCTAAACTCTATTTTGCATTGTGACCTATAATGTGGAATGATGCCCAAATCAACTTGGGACCACTTGTCACGCATGCAAACTTGTTTCCCATGACCAAATGCATATGACTACAACATGAAATGACTTGCAAAGCTCCAAAATCACGAGTTCGGTGCCAAATTTTCACACGGTTTGGATCTGAAAACTTCCAAGTTGATTCACACGAATTAAGATCAATTCCACACATATTTGAATCCCAACACATTCCCTATATATAAAGGAAGCTTTTGCATTCATCTAAAAGCTTTGAAATCCAAAGAAACTCTGAAACCATTGGAGCCTGATACCTTAAATAACCAGTCAAACATTTCCTTGATTGAGTCTCTTTTAACTTCAAATCTCCATCCAGAATCCTTCATTGGCACCTTCTGAAGCTAACTGAAGCATTACTTTTTCCTAAAGCTCCTTGAAACCTTACATTCAGATCCATCATTGTTGACTTCTGAAGCTCCAATCGAAAAGGTAGATACGAGTTACAAATTTGAGCAAACAAGTTACCACACTCTTAGCCTTACTCCACTGATCAAAATATCTCACTTACTTGGAATTTATTGTCAGTATCCATCATTTAATTTTACTTTGAAGAACTAGGTTTCTTCGAGTTCTTAAGAAAATTCTCCCTGCTCAGAGTCAATCAATGGGTCTGATGCAGGGAGACATGAACGATGAGATGTTTAGAAACTGAATCCATGTTTGATTCGTGTTAAAAACAAGAGTTTATGAATATGAAAAATCATACTTCAAATGTTGAAGACAAAGCTATTTCGTGCGTTTCCGTGGCAAATTCAAACATTCTATCCAATCAGCGCGTGACATGCAGCTAGGCGTTGGATTCAAATGTTTTATTTTCTTTTTTTAATTTCCTTTTATTTTAAAAATCATTTTAAATAGCTCCTTTATTATTTTTTGGTCCAATTGTTTTCCATAATTTCATAAAAATATTATCTACCACATACAATTTTTGCATAATTTTAAAAATCATATTTGTACTTAATTCATATTTTCTTTTATTTTCCATTTATTCTCATTTAACATTTTTATTTTAATCATTTTAAAATATCTTTGATCCCAACTTTTGAGGTCAAGTCATTTGTAATTTTGTTGACCTTCTCCACTTTTCTTGGACCTTTGTTTTGTGTTTTAATACCTCTTTGACATTCTCTCTTTTATTTTATTTTATTAATCATTATGAATAATTTTTTATTTCTTTTTTGACACTCACTTGATGTTTTGAATTAAGTTGATTGCTTGGTTGATGAGTTCTTCCACATCTCAAATCATTGATAGATGGACTTGAGGTTGATTCAACCTTCTTTGGTCCAAAACTGTTAATAGATGATCATGAATCATCTTTAACACTTTGCATCAATGATAAGTTAACCCTCAATGCACCATATTTTGATTCCTTTGATTTATGGATAGAATGATCCATATGTGATTTCCTTTACTCTCTTCTTCACTATCTTTATATTCATCTTTTCTCTTCTTTAATCATTGTGTGGCATGTTGTAGGAGATTAACCTTGTGTTAATTCTCTAACTTTCCTAACACATACATTGTTATTGACCGGCCTCAGATAGGTATGGTTTCTACATAAGCCTACTTACAATTTCTTAACATAGCGTTAAATTGTCATGACACAATTAATTGATCACTAACTCCTAACATTAATTTGTGTCATTTACATTATTTCCATTTAATTTAAGTCATTTAGTTTATGTCATTTACTTAATGAACTTTAATTCCATGTCTCATTAATCATTATCTCACTTCATACTATATTCATTTGTTGCGTACTATCTTGTTTGATTGATTTTCTTGTTAATCTTCAAGAATCAAAACATGATAAAGTGACTTAGACTTAATCTTGAACCTATGCTTGACTTGGAGTGTTGATGACCTTTTGGACTATGGACTTTGACTTAGGCTTAAATCCTTTGCTTTAATTGGAGTGACCTTGCACCCATGGACATTATGGACACTTGGACATTTCTCTACTCCTGTGAATTTTTTAGCTTGTGCTCTTATTCATCTTTTTTATTCATCTGATTTATGCCTCTTGCATTCATCTACTTAGGTTTAGCATACTTGCACACATATGGCTTTCTTTTGGGCTACCTAGCAATGAGGCATAGGACGGTACATTTTGCACCCACGTGGCTTTCTCTTGGGCTACCTAACAATGAGAACTTAGGCTAGTTTTGTATGATCATGCATCTTTATTTGTTCATCAATTCTACTCCTTTGATTTGGCTTGATCGAATACCACTTTGATCAACTAGATCCTTTCATATGATACACTTCCCCGTTGTCTTTGTCAAGTGATTGTAAGTTCCTTGGTCACTTGACGAGACTTGTCTCTAATACTTTGGAACTTCATTCCCTCAACAAGTACAAGAATTCTGATTGACCATAGTCACTTTCCTCAGCATATCTCAATCATCCTTGTAAGTATCTTTGGGAACCTACTTCAACAACTTGCCAGTCATTGACTAGGTTTGCATGCCATGAGCCTTAAGCAATAGAGAATGATGAGAGGGGACCTTCCCTACACTTGTATATAATATCTATGAGCACGCGACAAATGACCCAGTTGTTCATAGTATTTGCGTATGTTCATAGACTTTAGTACAATTCCAATCAATTCATTGTCAAGTCTGCAACTAGCCTTGTGGCTCCTTTTATCTCTCCTTCTAGTTTAAACACCATTGCAATTATCCTTTTTGGGAGACACATTCGTGGCCATTCCCTATTTCTTGGTTATGACACCACAATTTAGGGACATACCTTCATGGTTAACCCCCTTCTTGGTTTTGACACCACTTTTATATTTCTGTTTCTGGTTATGACACCACAATTCAAGGACACACCTTCTTGGTCATTCCTGATCTCTTGGTTTTGACACTACTTTCATTTTGGTTCTTGGCTATGACACCATAATTCAGGGATACACATTTATGGGCATTCCCCATCTCTTGGTTTTGACACCACTTTCATTTCAATTCTTAGTTATGACACCATAATTCAGGGATACACCTTAATGGTCATTCCCCATCTCTTGGTTTTGACACCACTTTTACATTTTTGTTCTTGGTTATGACACCACAATTCAGGGATACACCTTCATGGTCATTCCCCATCTCTTGGTTTTGACACCACTTTCATTTCAGTTCTTGGTTATGACACCATAATTCAGGGATACACCTTCGTGGTCATTCCCCATTTCTTGGTTATGACACCATCTTTAGTTATTTTCTAGTTTAAACATTGACCTTTGATTATGACACCACTTTTACCCTTTTTCTTTTCGATTTAAACACCACCCCCAATCATATATTTTTCATAGTCTTTGTTCTCTGAACTACGGAGCTCTGACTTCCTTATTGCTCTATAACCATACGTAGGCACGAGGATGCGGATCCTTGGCGAGCACTTTCTCCACTTTCCTTCCTCTTCCCCCCTTGTCAGTCTTTGTTCCACGAACTACGAGGCTCCGACTTTCTCGTTGCACCATGAGAATATGTAGCCATGGGGGCCACAATTCTCCTCGAGCACACTTTTCCTAAACCCATTTCTTTTCTCCAAACACATGAAGATTATAATACCCATCCAAGCAAGAGCATTCAAAATGGTTCCCATGGAGTACCATGGATGTGAGGGATGTTAGTACCTTCCCCTTTCATAACTGACTCACGTAGCCGTTTCTCTATTTCCCTTGGGTTTTATCGACATTTTCCCTTTCCTCTTTTGGGATAAATAAATTTCAATGGAGACTCTGTTGTACCTTCGAGTGTGTGATACGTTCGGTGCATACACCAATTCTGTTAACTACCTTCAGTTACTAAAAGAATCAACTCTTTGTTTCAGAAATCTTGTTGACAACGATAATCATGCGCTTGAAGGAGAGCATACTCAGATAAATGGGTGAACTCATAACCTAAGGATATATTGGTGGTATAGAAAAAGTGAGTTAGAAGTTTTCTCATTGGATGAAAAAGTTTATTTTTAGAAATATATAAGTTAGAGGATCTATATACCTAACACTTCAAAGTTTTTGGTAAAGATGCGGTGTCAAATTATTTTTATGTAGTTGTTCTTAACTTAATGTGATGATCCTCTGAACTTTATCCATGGTAGAGTAATAAGACAAGTAATTTTTCTTGTGTTTTAAGATACCTAATGTTTTAAGAGTTTAAATGGTTATGAGGTGCCTCCCTTTCTTGTGATCTTGGAGTTTGGGCATGTTATTGCTTCCAACATTCTTCACACTTCTCCAACAAGAAGTATCAGAGTTAATGATTTAACTAAAGATGATTGACTCACTATATCAAAATATTTCTAATAATAGTAGTAAGATGGAGTGTATTAATATGGTTTGAACGAAAGTGCAAGTGTGTTTGGGTGAAAAACCATTGCTCAAAGGAGTCACATCTTTATGAACAAATATGATCACACTTGAGAAGGAGATTTATCAAATATGAGTAAGAGTCTCACATTGGATGAAAAAGTAGATATTGATCATCATATAAGTGAGATAACTCATAAACTTAATTCCTTAAGGTTTTATGTTAACATTTGTTGTCCAATTTATCTTGTGTAGTGATCTAAGTCTGATGTGATGATTCTTCGATCCTCCTCAAAGTCGAATACTGGTATCACAGTTCTAGTTCATCTTAAAGTGGGAAGATGAGTGGAATCCTAGTATTGGACCCTTGTATCAAAACTTTTCATAATGTTGTAGTTAATTATGAGGCATGTTTCGCTTGTGATAATGGTAGTGAAATTCTATAATGTGCGAGACTCACACTTGAGTAGAAGGCAATCCAATTGGCGCATGCACTTTACAATCACAGATTAATCTCAATTGGCGCATGCACTTTTCATTATAAGGACACGCCAATCCAATAGTTGTGACCTCTTTGAGGTTCAAATGATACGCCAATTGGTCTTACACATACTCCTATTGCCTTTCTTTTTATAAATTAAAATGTTATTATATAATATTTTATGTTATATTTTAATAGGATGAGACAATTGGATTGGAGTGTATTTATGACAAAATATTGTATAAATAGAGGGTGTCTTGTGAACCATTTCCTCACACCTCTTCTCAATTTCTTCTAAAAAAATTATTCATTTGTTCTAACATGAGTATTGTTGGTCATGTTTTTTAATTGAGTTACAATCCTCCCATGAAGATCCCTTTTATGGTTTGCTAAAATTTTGAGGAACTTCAGGCTAGCTTGAACAGTTGATTACGCGAAGAGCTTAATAAAGGTGAAAGAATTAGAATAATGGACAAGCTTGCTTCGTACATATCTATTGTCGATGACAATGATGATATCCAACATTGTTTTTTCCGAATTAAGAAGGACATACATGTTGGGATTATGATGGCAAATGCTCTTCGCAGAATAAATGATATTATTTTGTTTGTTGCATGCTATTATATGTTTTGCAGAGTTAAGTGTTTTTATTTGTTGTTTGTATTGTTGTAACCCAAAATTGTTATCTATACTAAATTTAAATTTTACCATAAATTTAACAACATGATTAATTTTTAACTAGAACTGGTTCCAACAATGGGACAATGTTTCTTTGTGTGACCGATAACACGATATATACCACATTTTCTTTCCATTTTGTTAGATGTACCCATTTTGGTTCTAATATGTGTGCTGGTGGGTAACCTTTTTTCTTCTTTCTCATATTTTCGTTGTGGTAAATTACATCCTTTTGATATGTAGATCAATATTCTTCATTATCTACCACTAGGAAGCTATGTTTTAAACACCCAATAAGTTTACAAATTTGTAAACGCCAGATAGATGAAATAATGCGTCTTGGCAAACACTAGAACATATCGTAATGACATGGGAGAAAGCCAGATGAATGGCTTGAAACTTTTCGCAGACGCACCAACATTTATGTAGTTTGACCCGCTAGTGTCACATTGCTCGTACCTCTCTATGGTCCATTGCCTCCTAGACAATGAAACTATAACTTTGACGGTCAAATCTTGTGACCAAATGTGTGTTTGATTTGCTAGTTTCCTCATTCATATCTTTCATGCAGTTTTCACCGAACAAATTCCTCGATTGTAACACTGAACTCTACTTTGAACCTTTGTTAGTGATTAATACTCCCAACCTATAATAGGATTCTCTCATCAACACAGTTAAAGACAAAGTTTATTGATTCCATAAAGTTTGTTGTCATATGGCCCAATCGCCGATCCTCATTAAATGTCATTGTCCACTTCTCCGCTGGAATGTTATTCACCCACCTTAAATCATCCACATTTGAAAATCTTATTTTCTTGTGGTAGTTTTGGAATGATGGATGGTTTAAAGCATACCCTGCATTCACACCTTTTTTTCGAATATTTTTATCTTTGATTTTCTACATGAAGTTTTGTGCAATGTGTCTTATCGAGTAGACATGTGCAGAAGGAGGATTTTGCCAACCGTTATTTAGACTATTATACACACTTTCAATAAATGTATGTCTTTCTGAAATAAAATAGAGGTTGGGTTGCAGAGCAACATGTGTTATGAGATTCTTGATAAATAAACTCTAACCACCACCAATTTCACCTTCCGCTGAAGAAAAATCAATTGGAAAGATATCATTGTTACTGTATTGTTCCACTGCCATAAGTAATGTTCCCTTGTATTTCTCGTACTATCATGTTCCATCAATTTTATTAATAGGTTTGCATAATGCAAAACCTTTAATGCATGGTTGAAATTCCCAAAAAATCGATGGAAGATTCTAGTTCCATTAACACAAGTTCCACCATGCATATATGTTGGAAGTGTCTCCATAATTGCAATTGTTCCAAGAACATATTCTGAAGTGCCACCAAATATTGTGGAAATTCGTCGTACAAAATTTCTCATTTTCCATATACATGTTCAACATTCTTCCCCTGTATGAGGGAGTGTAATTGAATCGTGTAATGATATGGGAAATTATTGTAATCACCTTCACTGACGGGTCCTTGTCTACAAGAGGAAAAATATCATGGCATATTAATTGAGAGCTTAATTTATGATGATCTTGTAGAAGATTGGTGGTAGTGTAACTATAAGGAGGATCCATAGAACTTATCTCCCAAGTATCCCTTTTCTTCCTATAAGAGCATGTTAGGATAAACATGCAAAGCTCATTACAACAATAAGCATGTACCCCCTACATCTGTGTGGCCTATAATATAATCAACAGAGTTTTCCATGTGAAATGTTTTTATAGCTCACACGCAGTCGGCTTTTGTGAGGAACTTATTTCCCACTTTTCACCCACCCTCCAACTACATAGACGGGTTGTACAAGAGATCCGGGGATGGCTCATCTTCATTCAAAGACAAGTTTGTCATGTGTTAAGGGGGAAAAAAAAAAATATATATATATATATATATATATATATATATATATATATATATATATATATATATATATATATATATATATATATATATATATATATATCTTAAAGATAAAGGCTTTTGACTGTCATGTTCAGAGTTACTGTGTGCAGAGCACTCTCTGTTCCAGAACAAATTCAACATATAATTGACTTGTGCCTCACTTTATTCTTCTTCATCGTCAACATCATCAACAGTTGTCATTGAAGTTGGTAGTTTAGCTTGTTCAATTATTTGAGATTGATAAAATTTTGAGAATAATCAAATATGTGAGGTTGTTAAGATTGTTGTGATTGATAGAGTAACATATACAACTCAATATAGTTGAAACCAGGTTGTTCATGGGTAGCATACATGATTTCAACATCTTCATCATCTTGAACCTTTAGCTGAAAAAATATGACTTGATTATTTTTTTTAAATGGGATTTTGATATATAATTTGTGAGACTAGACACAGCCTTAACTTTGTCTCTATTATCTATTTTAAATGTATGAAATTTTATTTTCAATTAATTGCAAACCGGGTAATATCGGTATTTCGGAAACCAAACCCAGATACAATAGAGACATGTCGCTTCATTGTTATGAGTGTTAACAATATAATTTGGCCTAATAGACATATTTGTAATGTAGCTGGTGTTTTTTGTTTGAGATTGGCTTGAAGGATTATTTAATGGAGTTGATGGAATTGGTCAATGGTCAAATTCGTCCTTGGAAAGCCTTTCCAAACCAATTGGTGCAGCCTATCAACAATACAAAGACGCGCCAATAGCTCTTACACAACCCTGTAACATTTCTGTAAAAGTTGAACTGACATACCAATAGGTCTTACACCACCATGTACCAACCCACCAATAAGTCTTACCCCGCCATGTTCAAATATATAGTCGTGACAATTGGTCTTACACCACCATGTTAAAACATGAAATCCCAGTAGTTAGATAGGTTGGGTCCTGGAGACTTTATGCAATCACGCCAATTGACATTACAACAGTGTTTCATGCATGCAAAAGTTGTGGCTACGTTGAATGACACAAAGCTACTATCTTCAATACACCTTTCTCATATTTTTCTCATATTTACTCCTTTTTTTACTCATTAACTTCACTATAAATATTACCCTCACTCATTTCATTTTCACACAACAAAACACTATACTATTACCACTTATTTTACTCACTTACTCATTCACACAAATTTCAAAATGGCTATGTTAAACATGGGAGAAAAACATAGAGGAACATTCAACAATATTTCTTCTTGTATAAGTTCTTATTTCACTTTGATTGTATTTTAATTTTAAACAACATTTAAAACCTTTGGTTGTATTTTAATTTTTAAACTATAAATTGTAATTAGTGTCATTGTAACTTATTTATGCTTTCTTTTAGGACACAAGAAAATTTTGTACTCGCGTCCATGAATATATTCCACACGATGGCTATATTCAACCTTATTTGGAGCGCTCCAATTTTGATAATGTTATCAAATTCATGTAATACGTTGGTGATGCTAAGTTTATACTCTTTCTACTAGACAGATGGCGACCCAAGACACACATTTTCCATCTTCCAACCAATGAGTTGATAGAAACACTAAAGGACGTGTACATATTGTTGGATAGACTTGGTAAGATAGTAAATTGAAAAACCAACATAAATGAGTCAATACCCGAGGAATTTTTGGGTAAACTATTGGCAGAAAATGATATGAGGGGCAAGGTATTAAACTTATGTGGCTTAAAAATTTACACAGTTGTATGATATTAATCTAACAATCTACCAAGCAACACAAAAAATTAAAACTAGGATTTATATCATGCTACTAATAGGTTTAGTTTTCTTTCTTGATACTTCTAGTTGTAGTGTACATATTATGTATTTACCTTTGTTAAGAAATATATATAAAATAGGATCATATAGTTGGAAATTCGCTTGTTTAGTGTGTATCAATAGGTCTTTGTGTGAACCCGCAAAGGTAGGTTCATCTACTTTTTATAAATGTGTTATTTTGCTCCAAGCATAAGGTTGATCGAGAATGTTGTCCCTTGTGCATGTAAATCATCGCAACTTCACTTTCCCATACGCAACAAAGTAAGTTTCTAACATCATAGATATTTTCATTTACTTAATATATACTATTAACTCTAAATTATTTATGTTAATGACATTGGTTTAGGTAGTCCATCCATGGGATGAATTATGACAAATTTCCTCGACACTACATCATGGCTTATCGAAATCTCTTAGATCACCTAGGACCAAACGATGTATTACCACTAAACTAATCATTTCATAATAATTTATTTTTAATATTAACATTTATTAAACTAAAAAATACATTTTTTGCAATAATTTATTTGCAGGTCGTACCAGTTTATAGAAGATCATCATGAAAGGAATGAAAAAGATGTAGTCGTCTGGACTACAACACCGTCGATTATGATGTTCACTATTATGGAGATGCTCCATAGTGATCATGTGAAACTACAGTTCATACACATCAAGAAATCATTTATCCCCCCGAGGTGCTTCAAAAAATAACACAATATGAAATTCTCTGACCAATGGACTTACGTTGATTAGAAAGACTATGCCAAAGCTGAGTGTCGACAATGGAAGCTTCGCCATAACTTTGTCCTGGTCGACAATGTAATGCCAACTGAATCTAAACCAACTCCTCATTACATGTATTAGTATGAATCGGTTACAATTAGGTTTCTATTTGAACCTAGATATTTAGTCGACCCACAACAACATGCTTCATCATCTAACGCCCAACAAAACCAACAACACACTTACGCTCAACTCTCAACCCAACAAAACTACCAACCCACAATCAATACATGTCACACACACAATCACTACTACCAACAACAACCACAAGATTTTTTATTAATATCAACACTAACAAACACCACCCACCAACCCATTATGCACATACCAAAACATCTAACAAACAATGAAACAAACATAGACTACAAAACACCATAACATCAATTTCCTTTTTTTCCCAACGAAACATTCACACCAATGTCACCATTCAACTGACCTAGCTACTGCCCAACTGTGACCACATCAACCCAAACAACACAACTGCACTATGAAAACATGGACATCAAACTCAATAACGGCAATCTCAACATACAGACATGAAGCTTTCAAGAATTAGAATAATTGTTTGGGATGATTTAAACACGTGGCCACTTAGATAAATTGCATGTATGCAATAATGTAAAAAAGTATTTCCACATGTGTAATCCAACTATAATTATATAATATTAGTATTTTAATTTTTTTCTTGTTAATTAATAAGTTGTTAAATATATTATAATAATTAATTATTAAAACCAAAATATCAATAATTAAATAATAAAAATAAAATATAAAATATAAAATATAAAATATAGATCTGCATTTTCTAATATATTCGTCCCGCTCCACCCCGTTTTTATGTAAGTTTTTGCAGGCACAGACATTAACATGAATTTTTATAATTTTTAGGCTAAAATATTGTAGTGCTCGTAGACTTGTCCCACTCTCATTTTTTTTAAGGCGAACTAAAGTTTTAAACTCGTCCCCTTCATACTACTCGTCCCGTTCTATTTTTTTCTTAATATTTTGTGAGACTGATCTAAACGGGGTGGGCATATCTGTTTGGCACCCCTTCTTATAACCAATTGGAGCGTCTTATTCAACATAGAAAGAAACTTCAATTGATTTGGCATTCCTTTCTAAAGAGTGAGGTTTTTCTAAAGAGTGAGGTTTGCGCTAATCAATCTTATGTTTCCTTTTCGTGAATTTCTTTTTGAAATCTGAGTAATTTAAAATATATGGAGAACGTTGGGTATTAGAGAAATAAAGATAGTATAGTTGGTTATTGAAGCAAACAAATCTCATAAGTATTTAGGTAAATCAAATATGATATCAAGCATGTTACTCTATTCAAAGTACATTTTAACCGAAATCTTTTGCATATAGAATTTTTAATGAGGATAGTAATCCTCTCTTACCGACTCTTCCAATAATAATATCTTAAACGCTATAAAATATACTATTCTTATCATTATTCGATATATTTTTTTAATATAACAATATGCTATATGACATCACGACAATAAGCCAAATGGTGTTTATGAAGTTATTTTGCTTTATAAATAGAGTAGCATTATGGTTTTAAATTAATTTGTCAAAAGTCAACAATGTGTCTTTTTGTTTGCGTTTAACAGCTATGCGTAGATAAACATAATTAGTCTCTTTAGTGGTAATGTAAATTAAAGTGTTAATCTTTACTAAGTAATAATCAACCTTAATAGTATTCTATTATGATTAGTTAATCTTCAGTTCTTTCTAGCTTCTTAGAGATATATAGCTATTCTTAGTAGCATAGGTTTTGATCCAAATCAGTGGTTCTGATCTTGAGCATGTTCTAAAAGTTTGATTGAACACGTATTTATTTTTTAGGGGTACCAAACTTTTCAACCCTTTGTAATCCTATGGAAAATATTATGTTTAGCAGATTTACTTATGAGGTCTTTCAATTTAATTTAAATATTAATATTATTTTTTTATATTGTTTTATTCAATTTAACAATTATGTTATTCCTACATCATCCCTTACCCCGACATCATATTCATTGTTTTCAAATATGGTGAACAATGATAGAAACATTTAACAGTGACGTGAATAGTGATGTGAACAATGCACATAAGCAGTGATATACATGTGAACAGTTATATGCACGTGAACAGTGACCGTGAATAGTATTCAATGCATAGCGAGTAATTTTTAGTAGTAATATAAAGTTGGTTAATAAAATATAAAAAATCGGTCAATGAAGTGATGATGGTGGTTAATAAATAATAAAATGTAGGTTAATGAAATGATAAAATTGGCTAATAAAGGTCCAGATATTAAATGATATTTAGTAGTAAAATAAATTAGTTAATGAAAAGTAAAATATTAGTTAATAAAATTATGAAGTTGGTTAATAAACGTCGAGATATCAAATATAATTTTTAAAAGTAAAATAAAATTGGTTAATGAAATGTAAAATGTTGGTTAATAATGATTGCTAGTTAATCATGCCATTTTATATTGATACTCTTAATTTAAAAATAAAATATAAAAAATATATATTTATATTTTTTTTTAAGTTATTTATTATAATATTTCATTGTTTATTGTATTATTGAACAATAATGTACGCTGAACATTGAACATTATATTGTATTATAGTGTCAGAATATCAATTTTCAATATTTAAACATTAATACCATTAGATTGAGAGGCGTATTTTTGAATTTGAAGATTAGTTAGTTCTTTGAGATATTTGATTCATTTTTAAGTGTTATTTTTTGATTTTTTACACATATCAAAAAAGTTAATCACTATTGTTACTTTTTCAACAATAATTCTTCTTTTATCTATAATAATCTTAAGTAATTATTACATTCATTTTACTTTTTCTCTTTCTGTAATAATTATCTAAGGATAATTTTGACAAAATGCAATTAATATTACTCCCTCTGTCTCATAAAAGTGTCTCATTTATACTTTTTTTTCTATCTCAAAATAATTATCTTTTTACAATACCAATCCAACATTTATTATCATTTTTTCACTATCATACCCCTATTTATTATCTTTTACTTTATTCAATCACTCTTTTAACTAAAATTTATAGAGGTATGTAAGTAAATATATTAGTTTTATCATCAAAACCAACAAATCTAATCATTTTCTTAAGAATCGTGAATTATTCAAATTGGACACTTTTTATAAGGGAGAGAGTATCTTGAACTTTATAAGTGACAATTAAAAAAAAACATTTTTAAAAAAAGAGACACTTAAAAATGTTGTTGTTTGTGATTGATCATTGAATTGTTAGGTAAAAATTCAATTTTATTAATAAATAAATTACCTCTTAAAATATTTTATTATACAAAACAGAGAACTACCTCTAAAGAAATAACATATAATAAGGTAAAAAAATTAATGACATTGTAGAGTGGAAATAAAATTAATACTTTTATATATATATATATATATATATATATATATATATATATATATATATATATATATATATATATATATATTATATATATATATATATATATATATATATATATATATATATATATATATATATATATATATATATAATAATTTGAAGAGAAGACAAATATTTGAGAAAAAATTCAAAAACATAAATTATGATGGATGAATGTTATAAACATGACACTTGTTGTTTATTGAATTAACATCAAATTTGAATCAATTTTTTTTCCACGTGAAATCGATTCGCAAAAGTTATCTCATATGTATGCTATTTTTGTTTTGTACAAATATTTAATGTTCAATAATTTTTTTTCCTTCATTTTTACCACATAGTAGAAGGAAGTGATAATCATATTCTCTTAATATTGTTGCAAAATTGATCTACAATTTTTATATATAAATGACATTTTTTATCTCTATAAAAAAATCAAAGATAAAAAATTAGTTAGAAACGACATTTTCTTACCATGGATAATTGAAAATAGTGAAAGTGTCAAAATATAACTAATTTCAATAATAAAATATTAATAAGGGTAAGCGTAACTTTATATGAATATATGTTTGGGTGGTAGAGACTTCGACTATGATATTATGCTAATTTGTCAAGAGATAACATCATTTTGAAGTTTGTATTCCAAAATTATTGTTATTATAATATCCTAGTTGAACAACGACATTATTTGATAGTATTCAACAATGTCACTCCATTTATAATTGAATTTAATTCTAATAAATTTAAAAAACGAATTTATTAAAGCCATTTTTGGCAATGGACCGTCAAATGAGCTAAAATTGTGTGATTGTTATCTTTCATCAATCAGTTTTGATAGCTCATTTACTCTTATTTTATATTTGATGGAGAATTGTTTAATTATTTTGAGCCTAATTTATTTATTGTTAGAAAACTATTTTCCTAGTCTCTTGTAAGGTTTGTTAACTTCTCATTTGAGAATAGTGTTTTTGTGTCAATCTTTTTTATTGTTAATTGGTCTGATTCGAGGTATTCACAAAGTACTATGACAAGTGTGAATCTTGAAGGGTTGTTGTTGCGTGAGGAGGGAGAAGAGGAGGGTTTTTGTTTCGATATCGAGGAGGATGGAGAGTGAATGTGGGAAAAACATAAGAGAATTGTATGCTCAAGCACACAAGCAAGACACTTTCAATGCTCAAGCACACAAGTAAAACACTTCTATGCTCAAGAACACAAGCAAGATACTTCAAATGCTCAAGCACTTAGTAAGAGACTTCTTAAACTCTAACTTACAATTAAGAGATGGTGAAAAACTACACTTTATATGCAATCAGAGGTGTAGATAAAATATAACACGTAAAGACTCTTTAAGACTTAAGAATTTCTAAGAATATACAAGTGTTAAGAAATTATAAGTTAAACTTGTGCTTTTTATTTAATAGAGTAACAGCTCTTTGAATGTCAATAGCTCGCTATCTTTCTTCAAGTATCCATCTTCTTATATAGAGATGAAGGAAATATTCGTTGAAGAGTTTGCACAAGAGAGTCTTGAGAATCTTGATTCAGAGATGTTGAGATGTTTCTTAATATGGTTAATATCGTTGAAATATCATTTTAAATCTCTTTGCTACATAAGGAATTAGACGTTGCATCTCAGTTGTCTTCTGCTGATTTTTGCTTACGTCTTCACGTGATTAGAAGAAGACAAAATGTCCTTAGAGTCTGATAGTGACCTATCAGAGTATCCTTGATCCTCGCATCAATTGGATCTCCAAAGTCTGAATCTCCAGAATTTGGATCTTCATAGGTTGACTCTTCAGAGTCTGGATCCTCAGATGTTGACGTCATTCAGAGTCTGGTCATCAGCTTCTGATCTTTCAGGATCTGGATCTTTAGCTTATCTTTTAAATGTTCATTCTCAATACCAATATTAAGTTCTCTTTAGAAATTTTAGTCTATGGTCCTTCACACTTGAACATTTGTTAGTATACCCTATTATTCTTTAAACACTTTGTTATCATCAAAACCTTAGAGATATGGTACAAACCAATTTTGTTCCAACAATCTCCCCCGATTTTGATGATGACAAACAAAAGTATTTAAGAACCATGATTTTTAATTTAATTAACTAGTTGATTTCAGAGTCTGAGGTTTGTAAGCTCCCCCCGAGTCTAATAGTCCAAAAGATGAGGTTTATAAGGTTAATTAAATTGATCTTATAAGCATAGTTAAAATAATCTTTAGAATTTAAGTAGAAATAATTCTTAATTATCATATTCAGGCGCTTAAATACTTATATATCTACAACCCCTTTTGTTATAAACAAAAAGAACAAAGAATAAAGGAAGCAGAAAAATACTGAAGAAAAATAATTTTAAACCAAACAAAAAAGTTATCATATTGCACAAAATAAATAAATAAAAAAGGTTAGCAATAAAGGAAAACAAAGGGTACTAAGCCTAAAGTATAGGGTATTATCTCTAAAATATCCAAGATGGATTTGATGTCAAATCCCATAGCATCTTGCTTGGCAAGCACAGACTACAACGGAGTATCCATCGTGTCTTTCTTATCAGCCACTGCAGCTAGTTTCTCTTCTAAGTTCTCCTACCTCTGACTAGTATAAGCAACACTCTCAGAAGTTAAAGACTTCAGGGTTTCCAGAACTGAGTCCACAAAGGTTATGAGAGAATCTCACTTAGAAGCATAAGCAATTGGGTCAGATGCAATGAGTCTCTATTTACCGGTGTTTTTGGTAAATAATCACGAGTTTGAAAGTCTGTGAGATTAACTCGAAAAATCTCCAAAGTTATTTATGCAAATAACTTGCGCGAACACACGTGCATATGAACTGAGTGTAGTGTGGAAAAAAGGCTTTAAATGAAGTCAAGTTGTAATAAATGATACAGTAGAAATGCAGTAAATAATGTTAAATAAAGCAAATAGAAACGTATAAGGTTCTGTTTAAGGAGACAGAAAGATTAAAAAAGGATGGACACAGACGCATACATGTTTCTCGTTCAATTTTATTGCTCTATGACTCGGGTACTCCGGTGGTATGGAGAGTATGCATTAAATTTTGCGACCCTTGATCCAATGTATGAGTATGCTATTTATTCTATTTACAAGATAACCGTCTGTGAAGGTTATGACCACTATGAGCTTGTTGCGTTTGCTCCACGTTCAGTTCTTCAGGTTCCCACTAGTGCGCCTACGTGTTTTCTAAGATTCTATCTTCTTGTAACCCATATTGAGTGCTAACTTCTTTTCCACTTCTTCCACATCTTCACGTCCTCTTGACGATAGCCGCTCCAACATTTTGTCGATGATGCATGTCAAAGCTTTGAGACTTATTAAATTACCAAGTCTTTTATACCATGATATTTGGTCGACTAGTCTTCTTGATGGAATGAGAGCTCCTGTCGACTGTCCCTCTCGAGATTTTGGACATGTTTCTTTTGACCGCCTTTTTCGATATTTTGGACATATTTCCTGAGGAATCTAGACCTTTAGGGGGTTTACCCCTAAGAGTATTCCAAACCATTTATTGTTGTGTCGATGGATCGATCAAGCCTTCTTTGTTAGTTTGTCGACGACTCCTCATTAATGCTTCTATTAAAGACATTTCATTAATGTTTGCTCAAAATCCCAATGTAACAGATGCCCTCCAAAAACTATCATTATTGACCTACATCTGAAGGGAGAAAAAGTGGCATTGTTTGTAACTATTTCACCATTGTTCACATTTTGTGCCACATCACTTTAGTCACATTTGTTGTCAATCATTATGACTAACTTTCTATCAAAGTACATGTCATTTTTGTGCTTGCAGGATCGCTATAATTATTTTATATTCCCTAGGAAGATTCCTTGAAATGACACTTCTCACACTTCAATTTTGCTTTCCCCATGGCTTCTTCTCGCACTTCTTTTCACACTTGTCGAATCAACTTCCCCATACAATTTCGTGCGGGATTTGCAGCTAAGATTGAGCTTCCTATTTTACGGATGATCATGCTTATATGCATGAGCCTCCTTTGGATACTGAATGCAGAAAAATCTGGTATTGCTCTGCTTTCATTCTTTATGTGCATGTTGGTAAAGTGCATGCATTCATGGGCCTCTTGCCAAAGTACATTAAGAAGCCCCATCTTTTACATGATTATTCTCCTATATACCGTGGGTACATATTGTTGGTGTTTCTTGATGAACCTCTGAAATTCAACTTCTTCAAGAACCGCATTTTTCGCTCTTCTCCGCCACCTGAGGATGTTGAATATATTAAGTGGTTGGATAGAGTTGAATAGAGGAGTGTGCACTATTAGAAAGACTTAGGGATTTATGACTTGATTCAGCTATCTAGGGTAAGTCTCCCTTACAATCCCCATATTCTAATTTCTTCCATGTGTTTCTGGGATACCTCCATCAACATTTTTCAACTGCCTTGTGGGATGATAACTCCTACTTTCTTTGATATAGCTGTTATAGTTGGCCTTTGCCCAATGCGAATGGACTTCGATCCCAAAATGGTTACCATAATTGACCCTCCTTTTTCCTTTTCCATACCATCCTACAAATTCTTCATAGAGGATCATCGACAGGCCACCCACGATGTTTCTGCACACGAACACATTGCATTTCTTACCTACTGGTTGTTAAGATATGTATTCTGCACCCGATCCATTCAGGTAGCCAAAATAATATGTTCCTCTTGCAACCCAGCTTTATGAAGGCGAGAGGATATGCATGAGTCAACTAATTCTCATGGGGATTTACGAGCCTCTGACTTTGGTTATTGATGATATGGCGAGGCCAGAAAACCCTGACAGAATACAGATTGGTAGACCTATATGGCTTCTACAGCTGTGGCTAAATGCCACTTTTGAATCTTCCTTGAAGCATAGAGTTCTTCCTCACTCGAGAGTGGGGATCAAAGGTCCTCGCCTAGCTAAGCTTAGCCTAGACGACGGGAGAGTTATCTCTTTCAAATCTTCAAAGGCTACTTCTGAATGTTTTATCGATGCAAAAACTTCATCGAGTCGATGACCCTATTTGCCAATCATCATATATGGTCCCGACTAGTTTAGGAAGCCTTACCTAAACCAATCTCGACAAGAGCGATATGAAATCAAGAAAGTCATGTTCGCGGGTTTCAATCCCATCCTTCTATGGACGAGGCTGACCACTGCAATGGTCATCTTGAGGGTTGCTCCTTACCAATCTAACTTGTGGCTAGGAAATTTGGGTTGAGCCAACTGCTCCCTAAGTGTTTTATTCCCAATGCAGAAACCTTCTTCTGCATGCTCAATACTACCATTGAGAGGTGGCTTAAAAGTAGTTATGCTTTCTACAAAAATAAGGAAGTTTCCCTACATGCCTTCGATTACACTATTTATTATCATTGTACTTAAGAGTTTGAAGCCTGGTGGGACTAGCATTGGTTCCTTGTACCTGACCAAACCATAATGGCGTAGTGTCTAGTTGACACATTATTTTTCCTAAAGAACAAAGGTACGTTCATCAAGAACACTTAAACATTTCCCCCTTTTTCAACTAATGCATGCTACTTTGCTTTTCAGTTTTTCCCAAGAGTCCAAAACCATTTCCTAACGGCTCTCCCAGGGCCATCATTGTAAGAGATGCAGGGGTACATTTTTTTAACATGATGATGTGAATTTCTCTTATCCCGAGTCCTTCTAACTTGAGACTACCTGGTCCAGGGACAAAAGGAAATCAAAGCCTCTACTTCTGGGTAGACATTATGCGTGAGGCCTCTACTTCGAACCTTGGCTTTCATTTCCATTTCTCATTATGACGTAACTCTTTGCATATCTTGCTCAAAAAAAATTATTTATTGTCAGCCTCCCCAAGTAGACCCTGAATTTGAAGTTGAAGACAAAGAAAAGACTTCGACTCCTTCTCACATCCTTCTAATGTGGGAGCTTGTACCATTGAAGCTACTATTGTGCCTCCTAAGGTGGTTGGGGACTTGGATGGGGCCTCTATCAGACAGAAGAGATCAAGGCCTGAGGATGTTATTTTCCTCGAAGAAGACATTGAAGATAGCACATCGTTGCTTCGGTATAGAAGGCGACTAAGCGGCCACCTCTTTGGACCACATCCAAGAACAGATGAAATCGCTAATTCATTCTCTCGACTTGAAAAGGAATATATATCCCTAACCCTTCTCTTTACTTATACATTCATCCTTTAGCTAGCGTTGATTTTGTCTATTTGGCAGCCTGTTGGCACGACTTCAAAGAGTTACCATCCTCAATTAGTCGACCTAGATGAAATTGTCAGTGATTATAATCTTCGTATTGTCACTCATTCATACCATCCTCAGTTTGTCGGTCTTTCAAACGATGTGCAAAATGATATTAGCCATGATAGTATTATTTTGGATGCACCGCTTGGTGGGAAGGTCGTGGTGACCAATAATACATCTGCAATTCTACCTACCCCTACCAGCCAGCAGACGAAGGTTATGTTGTTTGAGGCCCTTATGAGAGCTAGCTACCCCGATGGAAACTCCACGGGTGTTCATGTTGAAGCTATCCACGATGTTGCGGGTCTGGGCCTTAGGCGATTATTTAGGGAATCTCTCCTTCATGATCGACTTCATAAACAGACTCACTCATTCACCCCTGGGTCGTACTATGTTGGAAGTACTAGTGGGGTGTCTACCTATACCCATAATACTTCCAAGGTCGTTGACACGGAGAATCTAGTTAAGGTTTTTAGGCAGATTATCAAAAACTTAGAGGTTTCGTCTCTCAACTTGCCTGCTAGTCCAGTTGATAATTATAGTGAATTCTTGGGATAACTAGAATCCAAACTAGCTGGCATTGATCTTCTTAAAGATTTTAGGTATAGTCCCTTTGTTCTATTTGAAATTCCTGGGTTATTGTTGAAGCTAAGCAAGCCGACGTCCCAGGTCATATTACCGACATTGTGTTAGATCTCGAACCCTTGCTCGACCAAGTTGTATAAGTAGTGAGACAAAAGTAAGAGAGCCTTAATCACCTCACATTAAGAATGGGCATTCTATACATCCATCGTCATCTGGTTTCTGATTCTCATACTCTTGTTTATAGCTTGGAGGAAAAAATTAAGACCAAGCAGAAATTGGCGGCCTTAGACGCCGACATCCTCTCATGTACTCAATAAATGAACTGGCTACAACTGAAATTAGAGGCGGCACTAGCAGAAAGCGCCAAATTGGTAACCCCTGATCTGAGTTCTATCGAAAAAGAGTTGGACGAGGCTACTAGCACTGGTTTGGAGCATTTTAAAAATGCTAAACAGTTAGAGGCTAAAGTAGCCAAATTATAAGTCTTGGTTATTCTCTTCTTTTGCCTCATCAAGGCATCCAAAGTGAATAGTCTTTCTTCATCGAGGTTGACCAACTCATCCATCATCATGCTCCAAAAATGGTCATATGGGACTTCGCTTTGACTTTGGATTCTTATCGACTATAAGCATATCTCTGCAAGTAGAACTTCATCATGGCCAAACGTGAGTCGAAAGGGTGTAGCATTGGTGGCCTCTTTAGGAGAAGTTATGCAAGCCCAAAGTGCTTGATTCAGAGTTGTATGCCAATCCTTGGTTTTGGCCTATGTGTTTTTTTATCAAGTTGACAATGACTTTGTTCGCATCCTCCACTTGGCCATTAGCTTGAGCATAGTAGGGAGTTGATGTCAGAAATTTAATCCATGTCTCTGCAGTAAATTCCATCACCTTTCTACCGACAAAGACCAAACCTTGGTCAGTTGTTATGGTTTCAGAAGTCCTATATCTACACATGATGTGACTTTGCATGAAGTCGATCACCGTGTCTTGGTCGACATTGTTCAAAGGTGCCGCCTCATACCGTTTTGTAAAGTAATCAATGCCCACGAGGACATACCTATGGCTTTTAGAGGACGATGACTTAATCTCTCCTATTATATCTAACGCCCATCCTCAAAATGGCCATGGCTTGATAATTGAATGTAGATCGCCGGCAGGCACACATTTTATCCCTCCATGTTTTTGGCATTCTTAACATCCTCAAGCGAACTCGATGCAATCTTTCAAAATAGTGGGCCAATATACCTCCTGCCGACCTAACAACCAATTCATTTTGTGTCCTGCTTGGTGAGCACCACAAGATCCACTATGAGTGTCATATATTACCAAGTAGGCTTTGCTTTCACTAATGCATTTGAGTAACATCTCTTGTGGAGTATTTCTGAACAACTCGTTTCTAATGAAGACGTACCTTAATGCCCTGTATTTTTGTTTTTCGATCTGTCATTCCTGTCGGATTTCAAAGGAACTCAACAATCTCTTTTCGCCAATCCTCACTTGTTATGTTGTCGATGGCAAAGGTTTCAAAAATTTCACAAAATTCGGGTAACTCCTCTGCCCCCACCACTTTTGGCATTGACAAATCTGGTCGGATGACGTTGGTTGATACCAGTTTGCCTTTTAATTCAATCAAGTTCTTTAGTTTTTTCTTAGACACCTACCTTGTAACCTAAAGCTACTTGGGCCAAATTGTTGGCCTCTTGGTTGCGTATTCGTGTCACGTGTTCAAAATCTATTGTTTCAAATTGTTTAAGCCATAAATTTTCCTTGATGAAGTGAATTAACAAGTTGTCTCTACTATATTTGTATTCCTTTGTTATTGCTTGATTACCATTTTTTTAGCACCTTTGATCTCGACTACGGTTGCCCCTAAGTCTAATAGTATAGTAAAACCTATAATCAAGCTTCATGTTCAGCCTCATTGTTGGAACAATGACCATTGATTTTGAACTTATATTTAGTAGGGATTCCTTCTGGGGACATTATGAAAATTCCTACGCCAATTCCTTTAGAATGGGTGGAACCATCAAAATATAGTTTCCATGTCGGGAACTTGACATAGTTTTATGTTATTTCCATTATTGCATGATCTACTCTAAAATTAACAACAATTTGGCCTTTCATGTCCTTTAAACACGCATAAGTTAAAGAATATTCGGTAAGGGTTAGTTCCCATTTTCCAGCTCTACTATGTAAAATTGGTTTCGACAACATGTGCTTAATTATATCAAAGTGTGAATAAACAAACACATATGAAGATTTTATGTAATGTTTGAGTTTGGTACAAGAAAAGTATATAGATAAACACAATTTTTCTACCATAGTATATCTAGTCTCAGCATCGTTCATAATTTAACTTAAATAATAAATGGCTCTTTCAATGCCATCGTCATCTTTTTGGGCTAACGTACTCCTAATTGTCGAGTCACATGCAGAAACGTGCAGCTTCATGGATTTATTCCTCATCAGAGGTAACAACATTTGAGGTTTCTACAGACACCTCTTAATCTAATCGAAGGCTTGTTAATGTTCTGGTCCCCATGTGAAACCTTTTTCTTTATTCAATCGTAACAGTGGTGAGAAGACTTTTGTCTTTCCACTTAGATTTGAAATAAATCTCCTTAGGAAGTTGATTTTTCCTAACAAGGACTGGAGATGTTTCCTGTTGGTTGGAGACTCAGTGTTTTGTATGGCTTTCGTCTAGTTTGATTTTATATTTATGTCTTTCTTGTGGACTATAAAGCCAATAAAATCTCCTGCATGAACACAAAAAGCACATTTTAACGGTTCATTTTAATCCCATATTTCCTCATCCTTTCGAATGGTCGTCGAAGGTGGTCGAGATAACCATCCTTGGATGAAGATTTTATGACAATCTCATCGATGTATACTTGCGTGAATGTTTCAATGAAATCATGAAACATTAAGTTCATTACTCTCTGGTAAGTAGCACCAACATTCTCTAGACCAAAAGGCATCACTACTCATTCATATGTGTCTAAGGCCATTGGACATCAAAACTCCATTTTTGCTACGTCTTCCTCTGTAATGAAAATCTGGTTGTAACTAGATTATCCATCAATGAGACTTAGTTATTTAAATCCAGCCGAAGAATCGACCAACACCTCAGCCACTGGCATTTGATATTCAACCTTGGGAGTAGCAGCATTAAGGTCTCTGAAGTCTATGCAAACTCTAAGGGTATTCTTTTTCTTAATAATTGGAACAAAATTATAAAGTCATTCGACATACCTGGCAGGTCTGATGAACTTATTTTCGACATCCATTATTCGTTAACCTCTGACTTAATCATGATCACCATCAGATTCTGACCATCGGTTGTAACCTCTGATGGTTTCGTACTCCTAGGTAAACTTGTATTTAGAGTATAGGTTCACCGTGTAGCTCACTTCACGCCCTTCAAAATTATACCCGCTTCTGGCGGGCCTACATGGCGGAATGTTACCCAATTTCCTATCAAAGTTAAGCATGCCTATATGATTGACATATGCTCTAAAGAAACTCTGATCTTCCTCGATGGTTTTGATGATCCCATCAGGTTTCCAGATGATGATCCTCTGATGTATTGATGGTGGTACACACCTCACTCCATGCAACCATTCTCTGTCCAATAGCAAGTTATAGTTTGCTTTAGTCGGTACCACCATAAGTAGTGTTGGTCTTGTCCTTATTCCCATCACTACAACGACTTCGATTACCCCTAAGGGTTTGCTCATCTTGACCTCGTAGTTGGAAAATACCATGTTGTTACAGGCCAAATCCGTGGCAGATTTGCCTATTTTTCCCAAGGGGGATTGGGGCATAACATTAACACACGCCTCACAGTTGATCAACATTATGTTGGTCCCCACACCATTTACCTTAGCCCTTATGTACAAAGGCTTCAGGTGTTGTTGCATGGCCATGTTTGGCCTTTCAAAAATGGCACAGTCTTTGTTCACTGAACCACTAGTCATTATGTAATAGTACATAGGTTTGTGGGTGGCAAGTTCTTCATTAAGAGTTTTTTCCTCGATTACTTTCTTGACCGCGTCGTGCTCCAATGGTAACACTGATATCATATTATAGATGATATCTAACTCTGGTTCAGACCTTGAATCGAAGTTATCCGTCTCCATCTCAACATTTTTTACTGCCTTGTATGTTGGTTTCTCCTCTTTTATAGGTGATAGAGGGGGAAACAACCTTTTCTTGATCGGCCTTCGATTATTTTGGCCCTCATCGATGGATTGAACGCTATCACTTTCGCTTGAACTTCCAGCTTCTCGCACAACCTTCTTGTCCCACTGGTACCTCATCCACCGAGTCCTGGTCATGGGGTTTTTCCCATGTAATTCTGGGAGACATAAGAGTATTTCTTCGAGACTTAGGAGTTGCCTTGATACGAGGCACTGGCATCACTGTTCATAATTTTCCATTTGCCTCCACTAGTTTCTGACTTCTGAGTAGGGCGTGGCATTTCTCTAGGAGACACATTTGTAACAGGAACATAAGTCTTACCCTATAACTTCGTTTGGCCCTTCCCTTTCTTAAAGGAACGTTCCTTGGGTTTATCCTGTCAAACAAACCTCTTAGCTTGGTAGGGATTGGCCATCTCCAAGTTTTTAGCAGCTTCCTTGTCGAATACGGAGCTGCACTTGGGACACAACATTACCTCTGAATCTTTCAACTTGCATCGATTCAGGAAATCGACTAGCTCCTCTTTGACTTTAGGACAGACCTGCATTATTTGATCTTTGTCGTTTGGTTTTCCACCTTCATTCCTAGCACTGGTGATGGTTTCTATGATCATAATGCACATTGGTTCGACAAAGAAAGCATAAGTTTTTGTTTCATTCTCCTCTTTCGGGCGTGGCTTCTGTTTGTCAACAAACTTGAGTCTGCCATCTTTCAGCGCATTTTGCACTAGGTCCCTGAAATGTACAAGTTGAGAAGTATTATGACCCAAAAAACTATGGAATTTACAAAAAAAAACTTTTGCTTTCTTTGTTCTAACGGAGGGACTTTAGTCCCTTTTGGGACAACAATTTGTCCATCAGCCACCAGCAGATCAAAAATCTCGTGACACTTAGTAACGTCAAACGTATATGTTCGAGCGACAAATTTTTCATTTTTTGGTTCTACGGGATTATTCTCATTTTAGGGTTTTATAAGCTTGCACGTATAGGGAGGCCCTGGTTTTAGTCTAGCCACATTGACCTCGTTTTCCTCTACATACTATACTCTGAGCCAGATGAATTTCCTATGTTGTCGACTTCGACATATGCTACTTTCTTTTTGCTGAACTTAGTAGTTCTTAAATTTTCATCTTTCAACTGATCGACTTGTCGAAATCTATCGGCCAACTAGTCCATGTCTCTCAAGTATTAGGTGTTTAACTTCTTCTTGATGGAGTAGTCAATACCCCCTGCTGCTAGTTCAACTAACTCATGTTATGGCACTTGAGTGAAATATCTCGCTTTCAAGGTTCTTAACTTATTGAGGTAATCATCAATGCTTTCTACCACCTTTCTCTTTATGTTGGCCAATTCTTTAAGGCTAATCTTGCACTGCCCCATGTAGAACTGCTCGTGAAAGGCCTTATCAAATTGGGCCCATGTAAAGATGGAGTTTGGGGGAAAAGTGGTGATCCATGTGAGTTCTTTGTCAATGCGTTTGGAAAATACTTGATTTTCAAATTCTCATTGTTGGTTAGATCACCAGCCCCAGTCTGATACCAAGAAACGTGTTCGGCGGTGGATTCACTAGTGTCATCGACGAACTTGGTGAATTATGGGACTTTCCATCCCTAGGAAATTTGATTTGCCTTACATCCTCCAGCAACGGGGATATATAGTTTGGCCTATGGAGGCCCACATTGAAGCCATTCTGAACCAAAACACGTTCGACGACTTTGGTGATGTTATCATGTACCCCTATATTATTCTATCGGGCGTGTCTCAGGGCTTGGTCGACATCTTGGTTGTGCTGCACCACGACCATGTCGAGGCCTTTGATCGCTTTCGACCATCCCATTTTTCAGAGGGTTAACCCTTTGGGGAACATTAGTCATTGGAGTCGGTGTCACCGATGATGCCCCAAAAAAGTCAGCAATCCTACCCATTTTGTGGGTTAATTGTTGATAACTCCTAATCGTGTTTTCTAGAAGTGGGGAAAACATGTTACTTATCTGTTGTATAATTATATGAACCATATCATGGTTGGTTTCATCCATTAATTGTGTCATGATTTGGAGAGAGTTATTGGTTAAAGATGAAACACCCTGCGAAGGAAAATACCATATTCCTCCTGATGGTTGTACCATTTGGCCAAAGCTGCCCATCATGGACATCGAAGCCAAATATGGGTTAAAAGGCGTCGATGTTGCCATCGTGCCCTTTGAATATATTAACATACTAGGGTGGAGGTTTGCTATCATTGTAGTTGGCATGTCATACGGTTGTTCCTTTTGAGCCAACAAGAAGCCTAAATAAGGAGACCTTTGATCTCCTGAATTTCGTAATTCCCTAACGACAATTAGTGTATTTGACACTTGTGGTGATGAAATCTGCATGTCTGGCGGTATAGAATACTCCACTTCCTGGCTTATGGTCGTAGGCATCTCCTCGACTGAGGTTAGAGCCAACAGACTTTCAACGCTAGTAAATGTCGGTTGTCCTCTTGAATTTGGAGTATTACTTTGGGAAGAGGTTTGATTTTTTATAGACATACTGGAAATACGATTACCACTCCTCAAGTGCATACAACACGGAAAAACCACAAAAACATAAGACACAAAGACAAAGCGTTAGACACTACTTTTCTACAAAAGGGTCCCACTGAACGTGCCAATTTGTTTACCGATATATTTGGTAAATAATCATGGGTTTAAAATTTTGTGAGATTAACTCGAAAAATCTCCAAAGTTATTTGTGCAAATAACTTGTGGAAACACATGTGCGTGTGAACTGAATGTAGTGTGACAAAAAGAGTTTAAATGAAGACAAATTGTAATAAATAATAAGGTAGAAATGCAGAAAATAACGTTAAATAAAACAAAGAGAAAAGTACAATGTTCCGTTTAAGGAGACAGAAAGATTAAAAAAAGATAGACACATACACGTACATGTTTTCACGAGACAGGATAGAAGATGTTTATAATCACTGAGTTTGAAGAAAAATTGAACATAGACCAACTATTACAACTCAAATCCAATGGTTAACATCATCATTAAGAAGATTATGAAAGAAAAGTATGTATAGCCCAAGTTTGGAGGAGTAGAAGTTGTGATATAATTGGATCAACATACCTCTAGAAAAACTTTCATTATAGATAGTCACAAGCCTATGCACAGTCAACTCCCTAATTTCTTGTGCTAGTTGCCGAACCCGAAGTTAAAAATACTCATTTGTAGCATGAAAACTAATAAGTACATTGTGAAGAAATAGCTTTCCCATCAACATCAAATATTATAAAATGATAGAACTGAACAAGAAACTTTTGAATAATATTGGATTATTTATGAAATTCTACTACGAAAAACAGTATGATATCAACATAAGAAGAGTAGCAAAAATCATTGTCCAATAACTCTCACTGCCAAACAGAATATCCTAAGCAATTTTAGCGACCTCATTCTCTCTTGCACCATTTCAAACACAAAAGTGAAATGTGAAAATGCCATTAATATCTTCAGTTGGTTCAGCAATATTTAAGTATATATAAGTAGTCCATGATAACTTCCAAGAGAGGTATAAAAAAAATTCATATTTTTAAGTGCAAATAAAAGATATTGAATAGATTAACTACATTTGCTAATAGGTATGATTTGACCCATTTTTGTTTATAATTCATTCAAGAGAATATATATTCTTTAAATCAAATTTTTCCTCGCACTTAAACACAACTTAATTATAAGTACAGTTTAAAACAAGTGTTCTGTCAGTTTGATAAAAAAAATAACCAACATTAATGAAAGTAACAAATTAAAGCTAATAAGAACCCTATCTGAATCCAATCCTCAATTTTTTCGAACCAGAAACCACCGCCAATGCCCTCCTCCGAGAATCCAAATGGAGCTGAATCGACGCAGAAGAAACGCCATTTTCTTGTCGGGTCATCGAGTTGTGGAACAAATGGGTAATATCAGCAAGAGGGGTCCTCTTCTTGATCTTTCTTTTACCACTCCTCTTGCAAGACGAGGCCATGATAGAGATTGAAATTTTCTTGTTTACCCCTTTGGTATAAACTGGAGGAATGTTTTCTTTGTTGCTCTCAATGGACATAGTTGTGATGTGCATTGCCGAAGAAGACAAGAGTGTGAGCGAAGCGGTGAGGTTTTTGGGTGAGAGAATTGAAGATGGAAGAGGGTGTTGTGAAGTTGGGAATTTAAACATTGTTGTTGATGGTAAATGTTAATGGTTTTGGAATGTGTTTGGGAGGGAAATGGAGGAGGGAGAAATGGTGAAAACAAAAATGAGAGGGAGTGGAGAAAGAGGGAAATAATGAAAATTTGGTTATTATTAAGGTAAATAAATCATTGAAAATATTCGCGGGTTAATTTAGATTCCAAACTGTGAAACATTGGGGCGGGGAGCCGAAACTTTGGCAGGCCGCGTCACTTTTCGGTTTCTTTCTATTCTATATTTTTATTTACTTTGTTTTTGTATAAACATTTGGTTTTAATTCACCAATCTTATTTTTCTTTTTCTTTTTTTAAACTAAATGATGAATATAAAACTTCAATTTAACAAAATGTGCTTAACCCAAAAAGTTAAAAATTAAAAAAATAATGTTCTAAAAATAAAAAAAATAACATAATTAAAAATTATTAGAAGATCTCAAATCCTACATTTGTTAGATCTCGAGTTTAATAATGGTTTATATATAGTAACATCTCTCACCTTATAAGTTGATTTTGTAAATATGAGTTAGGTCAAAATTCTAATAAAAATCCAAAATTTATTTCAAAAGTTTACTTTTATATTTAACTTAGTTTTAGACTAACCAAAGTCGTAAAGAAGCAAGTTCAATCAAACAGATCAAATACAGAGTGTCACTGCAAAAGACAAGTAAACAGGTGGTATCTCATCAAAGAGGCAAGGGTCTGATCCTAACTACTCATAAATTGGTTATCGTTAGAAACGATTGGACAACCCATTGTGTCTCACGTTGAGTTAAATGAAGACAGTTTTAATTGTTTTCCATATATAAGCCTTGTCATGCGTCATAACATGTATTATCTCACTCTCACTATCAAAAACTACATTTCTTTGACATCACTAACTAAGATGTTTGAGTGTTAATCTTGTGGGTCCATCCTCGTTCCACCGTATTAAAGACTTTTATTACCGCACAAAAAGAACTCACTTCTTCCGGACCATTTGATTCTCGTTCCCCCATAAAAGACTGGTGTTATATGTGGATATCGACTTCTGATTCCCTCAAATTTTTGTGACAAACTATCGTCTATTCACTGCCATTAAATAACAACTAATAGTCTTCCTACTCTAATCTCTAGTCAGTTTTGCACAAACTATGGAAACATCTAAGACGGCTCGATTAGTCGTTCAGCATAACATCGTCTCCGTTGTAGCCACAATAACTAATGTTATTGATGTCGTGAGAGAGATTCCACCTCCTCCAACGAAAGAAGTCGATCCAGTTCTAGTAACTTCTCCCCCCATTTTGATTTCTCATAATCTGGTTCCTCTAGTTCTAGTAACTTCTCCCTCCGTTTTGATTTCTCATAATCCAGTTATCAGCCAAAGCGCAATGAAAATTTAAGCCTAATTCAATCTATACGGAGAAAACTTAGTTCCAACTTAAACACTATTAAAAATAGATTATTTTTAATAATGATGGGCCAGTTATTTTATCTTTAAAAAAATGGATTTTTTCTTTATATTTTTGAAAATGGATTTTACAAAAATATTTTTTAAAATATTAAAAAAAATTCTTAATTTATTTTTATAAATTAAAAGATTGAATTGTTCATTCTATAACATAAATATACATTATTGAAGATTAAAACATAGTCAAAATCACAATTTTTTCAAAAAGTTGTATCTTAAAAATGATTTTTATGAAGAGCTATTTGAAATAGTTTCAAAATTAAGTGATTTTTTAAAATTTTGATATCCAAAAAAAGTTTCGATAAAATGATGAAATACCTAAAATAACATTTTAAGAATAACTATTCAAACCAAATTTTCATTTGAAGCTTTTACGAAGAAAAAAAATTATAAATTTTTTTTACACTAAAATATGTAACACTATGAAAATCATTTTTAAAAAAAATCAAAACAAACGGGACCGATATTGTTTCAAAAGAAACCATTAGATCTTGATCATAATTAAAAATGGACAATTTGATCACGATATTAATAAAAGGACAATGGGTTCCAACTTAAAAATAAATTACTTTTAAAGTGAATTTTTAATTTATTCAAAGAAAATTTAAGCCTAATTCAGTCTATAGGGAGAAAACTTAGTTCCAACTTAAACACTATTAAAAAATAGATTATTTTTAATGATGATGGGCTAGATTGTTTTATTTTTAAAAAATGGATTTTTTCTTTATATTTTTTGAAAATGAATTTTACAAAAATATTTTTTAAAATATTAAAAAAAATTCTAAATTTATTTTTTATAAATATGTAACATTATGAAAATCATTTTTAAAAAAAACCAAAACAAACGGACTCGATATTGTTTCAAAAGAAACAATTAGCTCTTGATCATAATTAAAAATGGACAATTTGATTGACAGTATTAATAAAAGGACAATGGGTTTCATGTGTGTACTCTAACGGCCCATGGGCCAGCATATCATCACATTATTTTTATAATATTTTGGTTGATGTAATATTGGAGAATTTATCTTACACCCCAACGGTTAACCTCCACCCCTACACTTGATCTGATTTGACAAATTTTTCCTTGTATAAATAGTTAAATTTTAAAAAAATAATTACATTTCTCCATTTCTCTTTGAATTGATCTGCTACAAAAGAGAGAGAAGAGAGCATTTCACATAATTCGGTTCTTATTTTTTTATTTAAGATTGAGTAATCCATAATCCTTTTTTGTTTTTTATCATTATCAAATTAATTTAGGTTATTAATCTAGTAGTTTTTAAACGTATATTTATTTATGCAGGGTATGTCCATTCAATTGAGAGACTCTTTTTTAATTTTAAAAAAATATGAATTTATATCAAAATTATATATATATATATATATATATATATATATATATATATATATATATATATATATATATATATATATATATATATATATATATATATATATATATATATATATATATATATATATATATTTTTAATAAATTATGATTTTACATCTATTTTAGAAAATGATGTAAAATAGTTTTTGAAAACAAATATTTTTACCTCTATATTTGAAAAAACAGGTGTAAAATATATCATTTAAATAATTTTTAAAATAGGGTGAACCCCAGAATTTAAGGTTTTGTTCTACCGCACATGCTACACAAATAAATGACAGATCCTATATTTATGCTTTAATAATATATTTTTACTAGTGGTGCAAAGTTAAAGACGCAATACTAGAATTATTTAATGTGGACGTAGAAGACGAGAAGATTTTTGTGCTCATATGATGATGGATGCACTACAAGATGAACAACATGCATTTGATGAGAAACAACACCATTTTTATGACGGTCATACAACATATCTCATTTGTTGTGATACAAGCATCATGTTGATCGTCGATGATGGCATGTAAAATGTAAAGGAAAATAGTTTGTTTATGTTTGTTTTAATAATTTTAAATTTTAAATTTTAATATTTATTTATATTTTAAAATGTATACTCTAAATTATTTTTAGAAGTAAAATCTAAAAAAGAAAAAAAATTGCAATACAATGTCGGATTTGGCCCTGTTCAATCTGGTTCGTTCCACAAGGTCTGAAATCTTTTATATAAACTATAGACAATATAATCTATTGCAATAAAAGTTAGATTAAAAGTTTGTGTATGTCAATTTTTATAATTAAAATGTATAACAGATTCGAACCAACCATATGTAGATATATTCCTCCAACCATATAAATCACTGTACCAACATAAACCATATAGGTGATACAGCAAGTTTATTTTATTAATCGAATTCTTTAAATCCATCATTCCACATTAAGCATTTAAATTTGTTTAAAATAAATTTTAGAATATAAATAAATAATTAAAGATCTGCAACTAATATATTATTAAAATAAATATAAACAATTTATTTTTCTAACGTTTTTGGATGATTCAATTCGACTTTTTTAGTTTTATTTCAGTTTTGATCTACAAACAGTTTTTAAAGATTGATCGGACTAGATTCAACTCTGGTTTCCGGTTCAATCGATTGAACCAGACAGTTTGGTCCAATTTTCAAAATATTGAAACGGGATTTCTAAATTTTCAGAGACGATCCTGTTGCAACACATAGAAAGAAATTGTTGGACTGAGTTCCATTGTATCTTCCCATTTGTGATAGAGATTTAAATGGATGGATATGGTCTATTTTCACTCTAAAGGAGTAGTTTCAGGATGATCCATCTCAATCTTATAGCATTATTAGTGGAGATGTGACTTATAGAGATATCGTCTTTTCATATGTTATTTGGTAAAATGACGATTACTTTTGACGATGTTTCATGTCTACTTCACCTTCCGACATGAGTGATTTCTACGATCATCCAACAAATATATAAGTTGTTGCTGCTCTTGATATGGAGTAGATTAATTGGCATTATTTTGAATTTTATTTTCATAAGTCAAGATTTTCATTCATAATTAAGCATCAATCTTATTGATTATTCTAATAGCTAAATTACACGATTGAGTAGTTCAATCCCCTTGTCTTAAAAAGAACTTCTCACTATAATCAAACTGATTACAACTTTACTCAAGTAAACTAGCAAGAGACTTCACCGCTCAATCAATCTAGAAAGACACTTCTGCTCAAGAAACCTAACAAGAGACTTCTGCTCAATCTATCTAGAAAGACACTTCACTGCTCGAGCACATAGGCAAGAGACTTCACTGCTCAAGCACACAGGCAAGAAACTTTATCTACTTTAAACAAACAGTTTAATAAAAGAGATAACAATTGTACTTCGATACACAATCAGAAGTATAGTAGTTGTGCAACAACCATACATGTTCTTAACTCTTAAGATTTCTAAGATATATAAAGATAAGAAATCTTAAGATCTTATACAATAATAATAGCTCAAAGTTATGCTCAAGATGTTTTGGTATTGTGTTGTTGTAATCTTCTTTCAAAATCTTTAGCTTTCTCGTATATAGGCGGAGAAAAAGTCGTTGGAAGGAATGAACATAAGAGATTTATTCGTGAAGAAACATTCTAAGAGAGACGTTGGAGGATGTATTTGGTTATAACCATTGTCCAGTGAATAACAACATAGTCAACAACATCTTTCGAAGAACTAGGTATCTACCAAAAGGTAAAACAAGCTGAAAGGGCCGCATCACCATTTCTTGAACCTTGTCAAACGAAACCCTAGTTGACTCTCTTTTGGAACCTGGCATTTGACAAGACATACTTGTCTAGGAGACAGAGTATAAACCAAAGGCATCTTTAGCCTTCAGAATATGAGATGTCACCAGATGCTGGAACACCATGATCAAAGTCTGAATCTTCAGAGGCTGATGATCACATTTAAAGTCCTCAGATTTTTATTATTCAGAATTTGAGTAATTTTGCTTCTCCAGAGATGTATTTAACATGATCAATTCAGAGTTGTATTCTAAGCTTTTGATCATGCACACTTGAACATATGTTAGTATACCCAATTTTTTAAAGTACTTTGTCATCATCAAAACCCAAGGGATGTGAACAATTTTGTTCCAACAATCTCCCTCTTTTTGATGATGACAAACAAATGTATTTAAGAATAATGGTTGGTCAGTTTAACTAACTTGACAACATCAGAGTCTGAGGTTTGTAAGCTCCCCTTGAGTCTAATAATCAAATGATTGAATTTTGTAAGTTCCCCCTAAGTCATATCCAAGTTAATTAAACTTATTTTGATATAATAATGTTCAAAAAAGTAATATCAAAATAATTAGGGTTTAGGTAAATAAAAACATTCAAAAATACGTTTATCCTCTTAAATACTCCTATGAATTTCTACCCCTTTTGTCATCAACAAAAAGATAATAAATATAGAAACTAGTGACTGATAAGCATTTGTACCATAAATTTCAAGATGGTCAAAGGAAGACCCTAATAGTATGGGTTTTCAAGGAATAATAATCAAAGAGGCACAAGACTCAAATAACACAATCTTCAAGATAGAAAAGGTTTGGCTTAAACATACCTCTATAAGATTAGATGTAACCAAGACACATAACTATAAGGTTTCTCTTTGTAGACACAAAAATGGGCAAATGAAAGACATTTAAGGCTAACAAGAGAGATTTTGAAAAAGCTATACGTAATTTGATGAGAATGGAGGCAAGAAAAAAAGAAGAAGGTTGAGGAACTAGCAAGTACTCAAAGACCCACAACTGCGAAAGAAGAAGGCATATCTGTTGGAGTCTCTGAAGAGGGCAAGATTCTAAATGTAGATCTGAAAATTATCAAAGAGAAGGAGAAAGAGTAAAATGATAAAATGTAAAAAACTGATGTAATAGTTTTTAGGATCAAATCATGTAATGTCACAACCTTCCTTTGAAAATTTCTAAAGTCTAAAATTTCTCATTCAGATAAGTGAAATTTGCATTCCTTTTCCAATAGTTACAACCTTCCTTTGAAATCCTTCAATAATGGTAATGCTTTTCAATAAGTCAGTAAGAAAGACAATAAATACAAAACATAGAAAGCAACAAAGAGAATATACATAAATAAAGAACCTTTCATTAAAAACATATAAGTTACAGAACATTGACAATACATAAAGACAATCATAACAACTAAACAGAATAAAAATATCCATCCACAGAGACCACTTTGACCTCAAACGGGTCAACAATTTTCAAAGCTTCTATTAGCTTCAGCTTGTAACCCCATATTTGTGAAGCAACCTCAACCATAGTTTTCTCAACTTCGTGTTTAATGAAGATTTCATAAACCCCTCCATAAGGAACGAAACATGACTTTCCCTCATGAAAGGATGTGAAAGTCATTTTCAGATAATCAAACATGACTTATGGAAGGTTGATCTTAAAATATGAGTTAAGAAGAAGCATAAAATCTTTTTCATCAATATCTAAGGAGCCCAGATCCTTATTCTTTGGCAAAAGGTTTGAGATCAAAATTTGATACCAGACTAATGCCTTGGAGTTAAGATTAAATACTTTAGATAGGTCAAATAGATCATCAAAGATAAGATGAGGTGATAAATAAGATTCCCAAAAAAGAATATCTAGAACCACATTTTTATCCTCACAATTTATTGCATTAGCAATAGAGGTGGGGGTGATCGTGATAGGAACACCAAATAGAATAGAAAGAATAACATATTCTAGATTTAGTTCCTGGATGGATGCATTTACCTATAATTCCTTGATCGGATTAGGGTAAGTAGGACCATAAAGCATATCAAAGAAATTATCCCAAGCATTATGGGAGACAATGCTTTGAAGATCAAAACCATGAGCCATCATCTTTTCAAAATCAACAGGTCCTTAAATGATTACTACCAATTGTTTTTCCATAGCAAGGTTAGATTTAGAATCCATCTTAGATCGAAAATAACTTGAAAATAAAGAAATTAGAAAAAAATAAAAAATAAAATGAAGGGTGTTTCCAAAGAAATAGATAATGATTTATCAGAAAGCGCAGGACAACGATCTTTCCTTTAAGACCACTCAAAGGTAATCCTTAGGAAACAAAACACTAAAAACAAATAATAAACAAGTAAGAAACCATGAGGTGATGACAAAGAAGCATATTCTCATAAATCAAAGAGGTTTCACATCATTATCCAACAGTCTTTACCCAAACAACCACTGTGCAAGATAATTATCAAATACGTAAATGCTATCTGAAGCAAAAAAATCCACTTCCAGAGTCTCAGAATCTAATATTTTTCAAAAGCCACTTTTCATTATAGGCAGTTTCCTAGGCTTTGGTAGAAACTACTTCTGATCAATATTAGAGTCTGATACTCTAATAAAAAACGGGCATTATTCTTCAATATAGACCATGTTCATATTCTGTTTGAAAAAATCAAATCTTTCAATAGCTAAGGATTTTGTAAATATGCCATCCCATTGATGATGAATGTTAATCAATTGAATATCTATAACTCCATTCTAAACATAATCTCAAGTGAAATGATGTTTAATCTCAATATGCTTGGTTCTAGAGTGTTGAACTTGATTCTTTGTTAGACAAACAACAACAATATTATCACAGAAGATATGGATACTGCTTCCACAAATATGATAATACTCTAATTGATATTTCATCTAGAGTAGTTGTGTGCAACATTTAGCAGCAAATATGTATTTTGCTTCTGCTTTAGAGAGAGCAATAGTTACATGTCTCTTGCTAGCCCAGGATATTAGGATTTCACCTATGAATTGACAATTTCTACTAGTGGATTTTCTCTCAAATCTAGCCCTGACATAGTTAAAATCACATGATCTAACTAGCTTATAATCTAGTTTTTTTATAAATAAGTCCCATATTTGTTGTTCCTTTCAGATACCTAAAGATTCTCTTAACAATAGTTAAATGAGTTTCTCTAGGATCTGATTGAAACATTGCACATAGACACGCATTGAACAATATATCAAGCCAATAAGTTGTGAGGTAAAGCAAAGAACCGATCATACCTTTGTACAACTTCTGATCCACCTTGGGGTTACATTCCTCCTTGTTCAGACTACAGGTTAGATGCATAAGAGTTTCCATAATCTTGTAGTCTTCAAGATTAAACTTCTTTAGAAGCTCCTTTGTGTATTTGGACTAATGAACATAACTTCCATCTTTGCTTTGATTAATTTTGATTTCCAAGAAGAATTTCAATTCTTCCATCATGTTCATCTCGAATTTAGCCTGCATAGTCTTAGAAAATTCTCTATAGAGAGAGGCATTAGTGGAACCAAAAATTATGTCATCCACATAAATTTGGAAAATTAAGATTTCCTTATTCTGAGTCTTTCTGAATAATGTAGTGTCAACTTGACCCTTTTTAAAACCATTTTCAACAATAAATTACCCAATCTCTCATACCAAACTCTAGGAGCTTATTTGAGTCCATAAAGTGATTTCTTAAGTTTAAACACAAAATTTGGGTGGACTGAGTCCTCAAACCCAGAGGGTTGTTTGACATACACCTATTCAAAAATGACTCCATTTAGGAAGGCACTCTTAACTTCCATATGATATAAAATAATATCATGGTTAATAGCATATGAAATTCTAGTATCAGATATGAGACATCGAAGATAATGTCACGACACTAATATCTGAGTAATGCAAACAGGATAAAGATAGAGAATAGTAATGCAAGAGACACAAGCAATTGTTAACCCAGTTCAATGCAACTCACCTACGTCTGGGGGCTACCAAGCCAGGAAGGAAATTCACTAAAATAGAATCAGTTCAAAGACTCTCCGTACACTTCAACAAGTTACAGTCTTTCTCACCTAATCTCTACCCGTGCAATTTCTACCTAAGCACTCTTAGATATGAGAACCCACTCACTTCCCTACAATCACACATGTGATCTTCAACAACAATCCCTTGAGAAAAGAAAACACTTTTCAATAACACACTCTTGATTTTACTTCACAGTTTCAATCAAGAAGACACACTCTTGATCTTGCTTAACAACTTTGATTAAGAAGACACACACTTGATCCTGCTTCACAACTTTGATCAAGTAGACACACACTCTTGCTTAACAACTTTAGAGTGACAAATTATAACCATAAATCAGTCCAATTCAATCATCACATGATGACTTGAATGGCTTACAAGTCTTATGACTAAATAGACACAAACCCTAGCTCTCTCTCTATATTTCGCTCAGTATTGGTTGTGTTGTAAAACATGTTTTCTAAGTCCCTTGTTATATAAGCTCTCAGCTGGGCTTGGACCTCTTGAAAATCCTAAATCTATTTTCCAATTAAATCTTTTCATAACAGCTGGTTAGATCTCCTTGGAAAATAAGTAAATCAGGTTGTAATCCATGATTGAATGCGCCAGCTAACCAGATCTTCAATCATACATAGATTACCATTTATTGTGCAATTACAAAACACCAGACATTCATACTGAATGTTCTGTGTACAGGATGTCATGACATCGGGTCTGACATCCTGGAAAAATCCTGCATAATTCCATAATTCCTTTTATAACTCCAGCAGGTACAAAACATCAGATGCCATGACATTGAGTATGACATCCTGATACACTCCTGCATAATTATGTTTTTCCATTTTAACTCCAGCATGAACACATATATCAGATGCCATGTCCTTGTGTATGACATTCTGTAACAATCCTGCATGATTATGTTTCTTGAACTCCAACAAGTACATAGGATATCTTATGTTAAGACATCACACATAACATCTTGTGAACTCTCTTTATTTTACCAAAATTGCTGCCAACACTTAGAACCAACAAACTCCCCCTTTGGCAAATTTTGGCTAAAACATATATCTATCCTTTTTATTCACAAGAAAACTATCAGCAGTTAAACAACAGTTTAAACAGCAGCAGAAGCAACACAATTACTAGATATAGCTCCTAGTCATACACACATGCACAAGGGTACTTCTCCCCCCCCCTAAATTTGTGCAACAGAAACAGAATTACTAGTTATGGATGCAATTAGTAAGACACACAAATGCACAAGGGTACTTCTTCTCCCCATAAATTTGTGCACCACATATATCTCCTTTAATAATAACAGCACCTGTAACCACAACACCTGTAACAGTCAGAATATCATTCTGACATCTGCTTCAACATGTTAACATTCAGAATTTCCTTCTGACATCTCCTTCAACATGTTAACATTCTGAATTTCCTTCTGACATCTCCTTCAACATGTTAACATTCAGAACCTCCTTCTGACATCTCCTTCAACATCACCTATACAACACAGAGCTTGCACAGAACATCAGACATCTCCTCCAACATCTCAGAACAGAACACCATTTTGTCTTACATCAGACATCTCCTCAAACATCACAGAACAAAACATCATTTTGTCTTACATCAGACATCTCCTCCAACATCTCGAACAGAACACCATATAACATCATTCTATTCAACATCATCACTTGTCTATCTGTTTAGCCTAGCTAGCTACGTCAGCACTGCAGATCTCCACAACCACATATTTAACTGCAACTCTCCACATAATCACTTCTCCCCCCTTTTAGTCAAAATTGACCAAAGGTGACTTAAAACATAAATGCTAGGAGATACAAACCATAGTTATACACAGCTGTAGTAGCTGAGATAATTAGAAATCCATGGAACTCATTAAGAGCCCAAATATTACATCAAGGCATCAATAAGGACTGCCACAAAATACAAACATTTCAACAGAAACAAAACATCCAAGCTTCCAAAACAGTCATAACAGCATCCAGAACAGCACCCATGTCATCATAACAGGGGGACCATCACCACAACTTAGTCTGAGGAGGTAGCATCTTCTTTACTTTCAGATTTAGAACTGCCACTAGATTGATCTTGAGAATTAGACCTCTCACTTGAGGTATGGGCATCTGACTCCTTGGCTTCACCATCTTCCAGATGGAAGGAAATGTTGTCCAAATGCACAGTTGTAACCTTAGCTGGAGACTTTCTAACAGTTTGCCTTTTAGCAGGTGAGATGTCTGGGACATCGTCTTCGACATCATCTTCGGAATCAGAGTTTTCTCTTATTTTCCTCTTCTGAACCTCTACTTTACTCCATGATTTAGAAGGACCTACAGCAGCAACCTTCCTACTAGTTCTAGCTGTCAACATCTCAGCCACAGTCTTGCCCTTCCTAGTTTTCATTTTCTTTGCAACACTTGGTTTCAAGTGATTAACCAAGGTGTCATCTTCCTCTTCTGAACTCTCTTCCTCCAAATCAATTACTCTCTCAACAATGTCATGCTTCTTTCTTGGCCATTCTTTGACTTGACCAGCAGTGATTGTCCTACAGACTTCATTGTCTGTGGCTTCTAACTCAACAGCTCCTTCTGTTCCTCTCCCTAGGAACTTATTCATTACAATTGGGTAGAACCTTACACACCTTCTTCTCACAAAGACCTTGCAGAATTCTTTGTTATTCTTGTCAGAAATATCCTCTGGGACATTCACCATAAACTCCTCCACTAAACCTTCAAAACATTGGGGCAATGCACTAACTGTTTTCATCAAACCAGCAAACTTGATTAATTCCATAACCTCTTCACTTCTACAGCCTCCTTCCCTAGCTCCCTTTCTACAACAACTCTCCTCTGTATAACAAATTTCCACTTTAATTGCTATAAATTCTCATGAATACAAATCCTCAATTTCCCTCTTAAACATTCAAACTGATTAGCATCCAAAGCTTTTCTAAATATGTCAGCGAATTGCATTTCAGTAGTAACATGCTCCAGTGCTATGATTTTCTTTTCCATCAGTTCTCTAATAAAGTGATGACTAATATCAATGTGCTTTGTCCTGTTATGCTGAACAGGATTTTTGGAAATAGTTATAGCACTCAGGTTATCACAGTACACTGTCCTGACATCTTGTGTGACATTGTGTTCAGTCACCATTAGTTTCAACCAACCCTGTTGGGAACATCTACTTCCAGCTGATATGTATTCAGCTTGATATATAGCACAAACACCATTTTCATCTTTAAATACTTTCGAATGTGTAGGAGTAGGAGTCCTTGCACTCTTCATGCCAATCTTCTTAACATTGTTCTTGGCACATTTGCTTTGAGATAGAAAAATAGACTCTTCTATCTACTTGACTTGTAGCCCAAGTCCAACAAAGCTCTTCCCAACTTCAGACTGTATTTGACGAGCAACATGTTCTACCATCTGATCTGACCTCCTACCAAACCCAATATTATCCACATCTGTTTGAGCCACCATGAGCTTTTCTACTTGAGGTTTCAGACAACAATCTTTGAAGATTTCAACCACATCAGATTTGTTTTTGGTCCAAATGTATCTGGAGAAATCATCCACCACTGCAAACTTCTTTCCACCAAGGCTTTCCACTTGCATGGGTCCCATCAACTTCATATGGAGGAGTTTCAACCCTTTGGAAGTGATGTTAAGTCTGAGTTTCTGGTGTGACATCCTTGTCTGACATTTCCCACAGACTTTCAATTTGGGAGTTTCTCTAGCAGATATAATCATCTTCATCCCTTTCTCCTTGACTGAGGTACATTTTGAGGAGTAACTAATTTAAGAGTTCCACATGTAACAATTGTCTTTAGTTTTGACTCCTTCCATGATTACTTCACTTTCTTTGTTGGTAATCAGACATTCAGTTTTAGTGAAGTTAACATATAGACCTTGGTCACATAGTTGACTGATGCTTATTAGATTTGCAGTCAAGCCCTTAACCAGTAGGACCTTGTCAAGTTTAGGCACTCCAGGACAATTAATCTTGCCTATCCCCTTGATTTCACCCTTTGATCCATCACCAAAGGTTACATAGCTTATGGCATGAGGATGAAGTCCAGTTATCAGGTCTTTGTTTCTAGTCATGTATCTGGAACATCCACTATCAAAATACCACTCTTCTTTGGCTGAGACTCTGAGGGGAATGTGAGCTATTAGACTTGTAACATTAGTCTTAGGAACCCATTGCTTCTTGTTGACAGGCCTGTGCTGTTTGGGTCTAGGTTGATAGTGAGTCTGATGATGAACAGGGCTAGGATAACCATACAGCTTATAGCAGAAGGGCTTCAGGTGACCAAATTTCCCACAGTAATGGCATCTCCATATTTGGTGTTTCCCTTTATGTTGTCTTCTCTTCTGATGTTGTGACATATGATGTGACATCACATGATTGCTTTTACTATGGCTGCCATTTAGGTTTGGCTTGAGGTTTGCAACCAGTGTAACTGCACTCAGGCTTAGATTCATTATACCCAATGCCAGATTTGTCTCCTGTTATTTTTCCAGTTTGGAGAATCTTGTCTAGGGAGTCGGATCCATTGTTCAACATTCTTACATACTTGGTCATCTCTTCTAGTTTAGAATTCAAGAACGTAACTTCAGTTTTAAACTTGGAGATGATTTCCACATGGTCTGCCTTCTCATTCTCCAGCTGTACTATCTTCTGGCTTTTAACTTGTTGACTTTCATCTATCTTGGCCTTCAGAACCACTGCTTTTGTTTTTAATTTGGAGATGGTTTCCAAGTGTTCTACCTTCTCATTCTCAAGTTGAGTTATTTCCTTCTTCTGGCTTTCAACCTGTTTACACCACTCTACACTTTTGAGACACAACTTTCTGTAGGTAGTGGCCAACTCTTCAAAGGTTAATTCACCATCACTTGAGTCTTCATCAGAATCCCATCTTCCAGTCAAGGAAGTCATATAATGTGTCCATACCCATCACATTCATGGCACTGAACTCCTTTTTCTTCTTTGGGCTTTTCATCTGACCTTGTTCTTCTTCCAATATTGTTGGATTTACTGATGTCAGATGCGATGTTCTTAACATTAGACTTAGATCTTTCATCCATCTTTTTCACTAACTTGTTGAACTGTCTTCCCAGCATTGCTACATCATCTGCCAGATCTTCATCAATATCTGGACCACCTTCCTCCTCTTCCTCCTTAGTGTTTGACTTGAATGCTATGCTTTTGGCTTTCTTTTCAGATCCATCACACATTCCCATCTCAAATGTTTGAAGGGGTCCAATTAGCTCATCAACTCTCATATTGGAAATGTCTTTAGACTCTTCTATGGCTGTCACTTTCATGGCAAATCTCTTAGGGAGTGATCTGAGTATTTTCCTCACTAATTTTTCATCTGACATCTTCTCACTCAGGGCTCCTGAGGCATTAGAAATTTCAAGGATATTCATATGAAATTCATGAATATTTTCATCTTCTTTCATCCTTAAATTTTCAAACTTGGTAGTGAGCAGCTGCAGTCTGGACATCTTCACTCTAGAGGTGCCTTCATGAGTGGTTTTAAGAATGTCCCAAGCATATTTAGCCACTTCACAGTTGTTTACCAATCTGAAGATATACTTATCTACACCATTGGATATAGCATTCAATGCTTTAGAGTTCCCAAGGGCTAAGTCATCCTCCTCCTTGGTCCATTATTCTGCAGCCTTCTTATTAGCAGTAGCTTCTCCATTCTTGGTAACAACTGGATGTTCCCAGCCTGTTAACACAGCCTTCCAAGCCTTATTATCCAGAGATTTTAGGAAGGCTACCATTTGAGGTTTCCAGTAGTCATAGTTGGATCCATCCAAAATAGGTGGTCTGTGAACAGATCCTCCATCTCTCTCTATAGTACCAGAAAGTATCGTCCCTAGATCTCACCCAGAACCAGAGCAAGATGCCTGCTCTGATACCAATTGAAATTCTAGTATCAGATATGAGATGTCAAAGGTAATGTCATGACACTAATATCTGAGTAATGTAAACAGGATAAAGATAGAGAATAGTAATGCAAGAGACACAAGCAATTGTTAACCCAGTTCAGTGCAACTCACCTACGTCTGGGGGTTACCAAGCCAGGAAGGAAATTCACTAAAATAGAATAAGTTCAAAGACTCTCCGTACACTTCAACAAGTTACAGTCTTTCTCACCTAATCTCTACCCGTGCAATTTCTACCGAAGCACTCTTAGATATGAGAACCCACTCACTTCCCTACAATCACACCTGTGATCTTAAACAACAATCCCTTGAGAAAAGAAAACACTTTTCAATAACACACTCTTGATTTTACTTCATAGTTTCAATCAAGAAGACACACTCTTGATCTTGCTTAACAGCTTTGATCAAGAAGACACACACTTGATCTTGCTTCACAGCTTTGATCAAGTAGACACACACTCTTGCTTAACAGCTTTAGAGTGACAAATTACAACCACAAAATAGTCCAATTTAATCATCACAAGATGACTTGAATGGCTTACAAGTCTTACGACTAAACAAACACAAACCCTAGCTCTCTCTATATTTCGCTTAGTATTGGTTATGTTGTAAAACAGGTTTTCTAAGTCCCTTTTTATAGAAGCTTTCAACTGGGCTTGGACCTCTTGAAAACCCTAAATCTATTTTCCAATTAAATCTTTTCATAACAGCTGGTTAGATCTCCTTGGAAAATAAGTAAATCAGGTTGTAATCCATGATTGAATGCGCCAGCTAACCAGATCTTCAATCATACATAGATTGCCATTTATTGTGCAATCACAAAACACCAGACATTCATACTGAATGTTCTGTGTACAGGATGTCATGACATAGGGTCTGACATCTTGGAAAAATCCTGTATAATTCAATAATTCCTTTTATAACTCCAGCAGGTACAAAACATCAGATGCCATGACATTGAGTATGACATCCTGATACACTCCTGCATAATTATGTTTTTCCATTTTAACTCCAGCAGGAACACACATATCAGACGTCATGTCCTTGTGTATGACATTCTGAAACAATCCTGCATGATTATGTTTCTTGAACTCCAGCAGGTACATAGGATATCTTATGTTAAGACATCACACATAACATCTTGTGAACTCTCTTTGTTTTACCAAAATTGCTGCCAACACTTAGAACCAACAGCATAAGAGAGAAGTAGTCTGATTGCCTCAAACCTTGCCACCTGAGCAAAGGTTTCAGAGAAATATCTACCTTCCTGCTGACTATAACCTTAAGTTACCGATCGAGCCTTATTCCTTACGACTTCTCCTTTCTCATTCGGCTTGTTTATGAACACCCATTTTGTTGCAATAATGTTCTTTTGACTTGATCTTGGAACTAGATCCCAAACATCATTTCTCTAGAATTGGTTCAGTTTTTCTTGCATAGGTACAATCCATCCATTATCTGATAAAGCTTCATCAACAGAAGTTGGTTTAATCAAGGAAATAAATCCTAGCATACAATTATCATCTCTGAAAGTTGATATAGTTCTTAATGGATCATTCTTATTTCCAATTATTATATCTTCTGGATAAGAATCTTTATATTTGAAGGACTTCTTGGGTTGAGTAGAAACTTATGAACCTTCTTGAGCTTCTTCAGAGTTTACAACTTTCGGGTGAGCTTCAGATATAGGAACAGTTTCCAATTCACCAGTTTCTGACCCATCAACTTCTGAACTTCTAACTTTTGGAGGTCTAGCTTCTGAATGCACTTCAGAAACCTATATATCTGCAAAACTTTCAACAGGATTTGACGTATCATAGTCAGGCCCTTTGTCATCAAATTTGACATGTATAGACTCTTAAACCATTTTGGTTTCAAAGTTATACATTTTGTATGCTTTAGAGCAATCAGAGTATCCTAAGAAGATATCCTTTTGGGCCTTAGCATCAAATTTCTTTAGATATACTTTATTGTTTAGAATGTAACAAGTACAACCAAACTGATAAAAGTAAGATATACTTGGTTTTCTTCCTTTAAACAATTTATATGATGTTTTGTTCATAATTGTTCTGGTATAGATCATATTCTGAACATAACAAGAACTATTAACATCTTCTGCTCACAAGTATTTAGGAAGATGATTCTCATGGATCATGGTTCTAGCCATTTCTTGCAATGATTTGTTCTTCATTTATACAACCCCATTTGTTGTGGAGTTCTAGGAGAAAAGAACTCATGGATGATTCCATGTTTATCACAAAAAATCTCAATAGGCTCAATTTCAAACTCATCACCACGACCACTTTTGACTTTTATAATTTTTAATTTCTTTTTGGATTGAACCTGTGTGCAGAAGATGTTGAATAACTCATATGATTCATCTTTGGATCTAAGCAATTTAACCCAAGTCCACCTGCTATAATCATCAACAATGACCAGTCCATACTTCTTCCCATTGATTGAAGTAGTCCAAACGGGACCAAATAAATCAATGTGAAGAAACTCTAAGGGTCTAGAGGATGGGACAATGTTTTTTGATTTAAAATAAGTTTTGTTAATATTTCCTACTTGACATGATCCATAGAGAGCATCTGAGTGATAATTAAGATCTGGCATACCTTTAACAAGTTTTAGCTTGCTAAGTTTAGAGATCAATCTCCAGTTAGCATGACCTAACCTTTTGTGCCAAACTCATTTTTCACCACTCAATGACATAAGGCAAACAACCTTTTAATCATTCAAATAAAAAAGATTAATTTTATAAACATTTCCTTTCTTCCCACCTTTTAATATAATGGATTTTTCAGACTCATTGATTATTGAACAAAAGTTCTTATCAAATAAAACTTCATAACCACTATCGCAAAATTGACTTATGCTCATAAGATTATGTTTAAGTCTACTTACTAGCCAAACATTTTGAAAGAGATTGAGGTATTACCAATAGTATTTGTACCAACGATCTTCCCTTTTTGTCCTCCTCCAAACCCCACACTTCCTTCCTCCTTCAGAGTAAGGGTATGTAACATATGTCTTTCTCTTGTCATATGACATGAGCAACCACTTTCCAGGTACCAATATTGTTGTCTTATTTCTCCTTTTAGGCATATCTGCAGCAAAAACAATTTGAGATTTAGGTACCCATACTCTTATGGATCCTCTATTGCTAGTTTTATCATGCTTCCTTTTATTTTGAGCCTTTTTCTGATAAAAAGGTCTGGACTCATTCCAAACTTTCTGCTTATAATAGTTTTGTATGGGGTAAGTTTTAACTTTGGCTTCTGATCCCTTTAAAACCTTTGATCCATAAGTCTTGGGCTCTGATATTTTTAGAACCATTGACTTCTTGATGATAGATCTTGATATCATCGGGATCTTTGACTTTGAAGTCTTGGGAACTGATTTGATCAAAATATTTCATTATATTTTCTTAGGTTCTGATGGGATCAGAGTTTTGCCTTTATCAAAAACAGGCACAAAATAAGTTTTCAACACTGTTTAATCACTGCTTGAAGAAGAAGGATATGATAATTTTTTTAAGAGTTGATCTTTTTTATTTGAACAACTTTCACTATAACGTAACCCTTCTTCTAATTTCCATACTTTTGAGGTATGCATTTAGTAGGAAGACTTCTCAAAATATTCTTAACATGGTAAGTTGTTGTGTAACTTTTGCTCAGAACCTGAAGGCCTGAAGCAAGAACTTGAAACCTAGAGAGCATGGATTCAATGTCTTCATCTTCCTTCATTCTGAACAACTCATAGTGTTGCGCAAGAAGGTTGGCCTTAGCTTTTTTTACTTGTTGGTTCCATTCATACGTGGAACACAAAGATTCAAAGAAAGACCTAACAATCGACTTTTGAATGATCTTCATATCTTCAGAATGAAGAAGGGATTCTATCAAAATGCCTCTAACTCTATGATGTTTTCTGTAAATTTACTTTTTGATCAGGTGTAAGAATTTTTCTTTCTTTCACCAATCCAACACCATTAACATCAACGTTAATACCATCCTCAAGAATATACCATAATTTATCATCAAGACAATTGATGTAAGTATACGTTTTACTTTTCCACCATTAAAACTGAGTGGAGTCACCACTGAATGAAGGTGGTCTAGCAGAGTAATGACTTTTCTCAGTAGTACTGTAGTCATAAGGAATACCAGTAAAACCAATCGTTCCAGATGAACTAGACATGACAAAATAAGTATTTTTCTCAGGATTTTTAACTATACCACAATAAAGTGTTTAGCACAGATCATGCTCTGATTCCAACTGAAAGTTAAAAAAATACACAAGAAGAGGGGTTGAATTGTGTATTATAAAAATGTTTCGCTTCTGAAAAGAAACTTTAGAATCTAAACAAAGTTCAGAGTCTAATATATGAATTTATGTATGCAGCAGAAAGAATATGAATCATAAGCAATAAGCAAAGCAACACACAAAGTTTATCCTGGTTCCTCTCCTCAACTGAGAGTAGTCGATCCTCCTTGCCTCAAAAAGAGCTTTTCACTATAATCAAACCGATTACAACTTTGCTCAAGCAAACTAGCAAAAGACTTCACTGCTCAATCAATCTAGAAAAAGACTTCCACTCAAGCAACTTAGCAAGAGACTTCTACTCAATCAACCTAAAAAGAGACTTCATTGCTCAAGCACACAGGCAAGAAACTTCATTGCTCAAGCACGTAGGAAAAATACTTCCTCTACTTTAAGCAAACAATTTAGTAGAAAAGATAACAACTATACTTTGATACACAACCATAAGTATAGTAGTTGTGCAACAACCACAAATGTTCTTAAATCTTAAGACTTTTAAGATATATAAAGATAAGAAATCTCAAGATCTTATGCAATAACAATTATAAACAATAGCTCAAAGTTATGCTCAAAATGTTTTGATATTGTGTTGTTGTAATCTTCTTTCAAATCTTTAGCTTCCTTTTATAGAGGCAGAGAAAGAGTCGTTGGAAGGAATGAGCATGAGAGCTTTCTTCGTGAAGAAGCATGCTAAGAGAGACATATCTTATTTGAACCATTTTCCAATGAATAACAACATAGTCCACAACATCTTTTGAATTACTAGGTATCTATCAAAAGGTAGAACAACGTGAAAAAGTGACATCACCATTCCTTGAATCTTGCAAAACGAAACGTTATTTGACTCTCTTTTGAAATATGGTGTTTGACAAGATAGGTATGTCTAGGAGAGAGTACGGACCAGAGTTATCTTTAGCCTTCAGAATTTGAGTTGTCATCAAATGCTGGAATACCATGATCAGAGTCTGAACATTTAGAGGTTGATGAACAAATTCAGAGTCATCAGATTCTGATCATTCAGAATTTGAGTCACTTTGCTTCTTCAAAGATTTATTTAGCAAGATCAATTCAGAGTTGTATTCTAAGTTTGTGATCTTTCACATTTGAACATATGGTAGTATATCTATTTTTTCTTTAAGTACTTTGTTATCATCAAAACCCAAGGGATATGAACAATCTTGTTCCAACATGTTACTCATTTTAAAATAGAAGCAATACTAATTTGCCTCATTTTTTAATTTTCATAAATCTTAATAATAATTTCGACTTAAAAAAAATAAAGCTTGCACGCAAACCCATCAATCATGAATCATACAACACTATTTTAAGAATCATTAGTAAATTGATAAAAAATTGTCTATATTTATTGCATAATTTTCGAGTTGGCTTATTTTTTCATACATGTCATCTCCAATGGATTAATTCATAACCATAACATATTAGTATTCTGATCTCAAGTTGACACCCTTATATTTATGAGGTTTTATTTGCTTTGAGTCTCATGTTGTCTTTTTAATTTTGTTCTTCGTAAAAGGTGTCTCAATTGAATGAGAAGTATAGATATTATTAATAAACTATGGCTGACCTCGACTTTCAAACAACTTAAAACTTTCTAGTGTATTGGAACAATATCCCCATAGTCGAGGATAGTTGGCTAAGGGGTTGTAAGTCCTTTAGCGTGACATAGATTTGACCCCTACCTTGCGTGCAAATGTTTTGACCATAAATCCGCAACACTTCATTTCTGATGTATTTTTCTCTTTTATTTTTCATGTGAGTCCTCACAATTCTATCTTTTATAAAAGAGAATTTATTGAGTTGAGTATTGTGACTGTTATTAATAAACTACAATTGATTTTGATTCCCAATCAATATGAAACTTTTTAGTCTATCGAAACAATTAGGTATATGAGTCATCTCACTTATATGTTGTTTAACACTCACTTTTCAATTAAATGTGGGACATCTGACTCACATTTGTCACAACAATCTTCTCCAAAAATTTGAGTAATTCATTTATTAAATTATGCTTCCCTCAAACAATTTTTTCATACACATATAATTGTATTGTTGTCGCTGCTGCGCCAAACTAAACATGTCACTAGACCACCATTATTACGAAGACTTTGATATAAAAAGTCAAGTTCCTTTAAGAAAATCAGCGTATCTGCAATTTAATTATGAAAGAATCATATAAAATTATTAATATTAGGTCAAGAACAATAGCACAAATGAGTTTGCATCGGATGATCTTAATTCAAAATCTTAAAATATTAAATATATGATTATCTCACTTTTATATTTTCCAATGTAACATAAAACTTCTAATTCATATTTGAGCACAATATCATTTTATTTTTGACCAAAAAAGAAGGGAAAACGCCCATATTTAAAAGAAAGTGGCATCATAACTTTTTCACTTGGTTATCTAGTGGCCCAACTTTCTTGTGGTCCTTGAAACATATATGCATAACCTCTTTCTCAACTATTCCTTCACCATGATCACTCAAGCAAAACCATTGCCAAGTAGACCATTGTTTTTCTTCTTTTCCTTTTCCGTTGTTTTCCAACAAATAATGTATTACTTTGTTATTATCTAATTTCAATTTATTTTATTTTAAAGAGAGACCACACCCGAGGAAAATGGAGATCCTTGATGTAAACTCAATTAAATAAAAATGGAAAGTTGGATTTAATGAATTGACCTTAACTATATCGTGCTAATAGAATATTAATTGTGTGTCTAATATCATATCATTGTTGTTATTATTAAGAATACAACTTCATGGATGTTGATAGATAGCAATTGGAAGATGAGTGGGGAATGGATCCATTTTCATTTATTATCACATGACAATCCCATCGAATGAAAAAAACAAAATATCAAACTAAAGATGTTGCCTTGATGGTCTAAGCAGTGACCTCACCCAAATTAAGACCAAAGTTGACATGCCTTGTTCACTCAACTAGTGGTTAACAAATTGACATGAGTACAAATCTAGCAAACAAATGACAAAGAAAATCTCAACCAACTTTTTTATATAGATCTCATAAAAGAGTATATAATTCAAATCTATTTTTACTACTCTTTATTTTGATTTTTTATTTTTCAATAATTTAATCGTTGAAGTGTTAATAATATACTTCAATTATCTCTCTACCGTATCATAAACACAAGTTTACCGCAACAAAATATTATATCACCATTTCATTGAACATTTCTAATTCTGAATTGAACAAGTGTCTGATGTAATTTTTTTTACGATTTTAGAGCTATACAAAATTATTAATTGTTAATTTTGACATCTCTAACGTATTAAAATTCAAATATAAAGAAAAGTATACACTCCTTACCAAAATACCAAAACAAACAAAGAAGTACCCCATTAAACAAAAAAAATGCTATAATTAATATTAATATAGAATCAAATATTGAAAGAATTGCATTGAGAAGTATTACAAGCGAACCAGATTTCAAAACGACCTTCGAAATCTTTAGAATTTCAAAACAAAGAAAGAAGTACTCCCATTAAATGTGTTTTTGATATAAATGCAATGAAATCTCTAGAATTCTTAATTCTTAATTTGGATGGAATTTCGAACACCAGAAGACATTTAAGAAAATCATGAGATATTTGATAAATCCTCTTATTATGACCCCACCCTAGCCATTGAAACTTTACCTATATGCTTTGAAAGAAACAACTGGAAGTTTGCTCGCTCAAGAGGATTTGAGTGACAATGAGAAATCCATCTATTATTTAAGTAGAACTCTAGTGGATGTTGATACCTAATATAGTGTTATAGGAAATATGTTTAGCCTTGTATTATTCATGTATTAAATTAAGATGTCTGTTACTTCTCATTATGATTTAATGAAGTACTTGTTATTGAAATTTATATTGCATTGTAGAGTAAGGAAATTTACCTTGTCCTTAATTGATTTTTCTCTAACATATGTACCTTTTGTTAGTGCAAGTGTGCACTTGGTTGAGAAAGAGAATGCAAGAGAGAAAAGATAGATAGAGTAGTGGTTAAAATGTATTATTCATTACTTACATGTCAACTAAGACCTTGCATATATATATATATATATATATATATATATATATATATATATATATATATATATATATATATATATATATATATATATATATATATATGTGGTTACTTGTAAACCCACTAAAAGTATTTACATATTGGATTATATTACAATATATCCTATAATAATTTAATTATACTAATTACACACTTAACAATCCATGTGTACAATAATACCTAGCTTCTTTCTTAAAGTTAAGAGTTTTTCAATTTTTAGCCTCTTGATCAAAATGCCTCTACTTATGATTCACTTGAGCAAAGTTTTACTTCAAGCACTTTAAGTTCACATTAGTTTACCTTCTTTCTCAACAAATGAAACCTTGTTTTGATATGTTTACTCATGCCATATAAAAATGGATTTCTTGCAAGATTAATGGCTGATTTATTGTCAATCTACAACACCAATGATTTTCTAACATGGATTTGCATTTCATCGTATTGACTTGATCCAAATGGCTTGACAAACAATATAAGAAGTCGCTATTTACTATACTTCACATGAAGACAAAGCTACCACAAGTTGCTTCCTTGAGCACCATAAAATTGAAGCATCAAACACTTCAAAGAAATAATCATTTGTGCTTCTTTTATCCTCATTGTCTCCATACCAATAAGCATTAGAGAAAGAATTAATCATTGCTTGATTTCCTTCACCTAACTGTGGAAATAAGATTCCACAATTGAGTGATCCTTTTAGATATCTTAAGATTCTCCCTGCAGCTTTCATATGTGAAATTCAAGGTTCATCCATATATTTGTGTTAACTAGTCCAACTACAAATCCTATATCGGGTCTATTGTTGCTCACATACATCAAGGAACCTATAATTTTCTTGAAAAAAGTGACATCAACCTTGTCTTCATCTCCATGATTCTCAAGCTTCAAATTTGGCTCAATAGGTGAAGATGCAGGATTTGAACCATATATCCTGAATCTCTTGAGGATCTAGGATTTGAATCATACATCCTGAATCTCTCGAGGATCTCATTCACATACTTCTTTTGATGTAACACCATACCACTTTTGTTCTTTTGGAACTCAATTCCTAGAAAATAAGATAAGCTACCCAAGACTGACATTACAAATTCCATCTTCATTAGTTCCTTGAATTTAATCAACTTTTTAATATTGCTTCCAATCACAAGCAAGTCATCAACATATAGGCAGATGATGGTTATATTTTACACCATGGCCTACACATAGATACCATACTCTGATTTGCACTTGACGAATCCCAATTCCATTAGGTAAGAGTCAACTTTTCTGTTCCATCCGCTAGGTGTCTACTTAAGTCCATAGAGGGCTTTGTGCATCTTGTAGACTTTCTTTTCTTCTCCCTGTATCACAAAACCAAGTGGTTGAGTGATGTACATCAATTTATCCAAAGGTCCATTCAAAAAGGATGATTTCCCATCTAAGTGAAAAGTTGACCAGTCTTGCTTGCATGCAAAGTCAACCACTAGTATGACAGTTTCTAGCTTTGCAAATATGGTATACACTTTCGAGTAATCAAGTCCTGCTCTTTGGAGGAACCCTATTGCAACCAACATTGTCATATGCCTTGCAGTTGAACCATCAAGGTTGTTCTTCACTTTGAAGACCCATTTTACTTCAATGGCTTTTATGTTTGCTTGCAACTTGACAAATTGCCATGTACTATTTCTTTCTATGGATTGTAACTCTTATATCATGGATGCTTTCCATTGTTTACAATTCAAAACCTCATTGTAATTGATAGGCTCATCTCCTGCGAGTAAAACAAAATAAACCAAGTTTGCATCTATTGTAACTTCATCACCACCAACTACTTCATAATCCTGCAGTCTAGCTGGAATAATTCTTCTTCTTTGAGGCCTTTGTGATGTGGTTACTACATCTTGTTAGGCTACTTCATTTCCATGATCCTGATTTTCTACTTATACAAATGGAGTTTTATTAAGTTGAGGTTCTTCAACTAAAGCCTCACCTTGCTCATTACCTTCTTCATACAAGTTATTACTTATTATTGACTTGTTGATTATATCATTGAACTCCCAATTCCCTGCAGAGTTCTCATCAACCACAATGTCTTTACTCACCATAATCTTACCAGTTATTGGATTCAATAACCTATAGGCTCCAGTCTTGTGGTAACCTACCAGAATCATGGTTGAGTCTTGTCATCAAGTTTTTTTCTTCTAGCATCAGGGACATTTTTGTAGCAGATGGAAACAAATGTAATACCCTATTTCCCCAACTTGGCATTTAATAAAATAATCCAATATAACTCAACAAATAGAGTGTCACACATACTTCACCATAACATAAAATAACCGCAATTAACACTTTTAGAAATAAGCAGCGGAAAACCAAAAATTTAACATATGAATCTCAACAACAATGAATGAGAAAGTGGTTCAACAATCCTCAAAAGAAATAAGACATGCAACAACAGAAAACATAGAACAACTGCCCCCCAGTGTTACCTATTAGAGCGACTACACTAAGACCCGAATGACAAATAACTAAAGAGATACAACGCCATCCTCTAGCATCAAGCATCTACTCTTGTACCTAATCATATGTCCCCCATAGAAGCACAAACACAACAAAAAATAAAAAGAGATGAGAATACATTCATATATAGATAGTGCACATAAACATCAAGGATAGATAAGTAACATGTTATCAGTCTCATAACTCATATAAACTACCAGAACAACATCGATAACAAAAACGCATACAAAACACCTCAATCAACTCACACAATCAATTACTCATTCACATAAACTCCTAAAAGAAGTTAACTCAAACTCAATGCAGATATGTATGCAATGCTAGACTCCTTAACTCTGTCAATGTTCGTCATTATCCCCTCTCTGAACTAGACTCGTAACTCAACTCTATATGCATGTGGCACCAAGACTTTTGGATGATCAGAGGTTTGTTACTAATTTACATCCCTCCATTGTCCCCTCTCTGAACCTGGAAACTTTACAACTCATGAATGCATGTAATGCAATTCAACTCTATCAATGTTTGTCACGGTCTCCTCGCTGAACCAGACTAGTGACATCTCAACCATTACTCTTTCATGGCCACTCACCATGAAACTCAACAATTCTCATTATCAATCAATTGAACACAACTCAACATAAACTCAACCATTTCATGCATAATCATTATCAATATAATAAAATGCATCGACTCGTATAAAACAAAAACACATAATCTCAAACAGTATATGATAGTATTGATTAATCGTCAAAGCAACACATTATCACAAAATTAACTAATAAACAACTCGGTTATGTATCGTTACTCTCGTCGGGCGACCTACAACTCACTAGGCATGCCATCGCTAAGAGAGCTCTTCTCTCATTGGACGCGCATCTTAGAAACAAAAATTCCTCACTCTTCATATCTCGCTAGGCGAGATGTCGTTCGATGAGTGAAGTTCATCCCCACTGGGCGAGATCGCTCAGACTAAAACCTAGAAAACTCGATTTTACACCATTGAAGCCCTACCAAAGCTCCGATTTAAACCTTAATCGACCCCAAACGCATAAAATTCAATCATACATGTTAATGTTGTATTAAAACACTCAAATAGGCGTAGATTAATATATATTACATTGATTTGATTAAAAATCATCACCACCTTCAACAATTGCAAGGCAACTCATAAGAACACCAAATTTCAGAATTGAATCAGATAGACTCACACAAAATTGACAAGAAGTCAGTACGCAAAATTTAATATCAAAACACAGAGATCATGAGAGAGTTCTACGAAAAATCATCTCAAACTCTAAACTAGTCAATAATGGTGAAAAGGAAAAAACCCCAAAGGAGGATGGTAAGGAACCCTCTCCATCCTCTTTATCTAAGCACCCACACGTGAACAATTATCCCCCTTATCTTAGAATGACATAATCTCTAAGCTTTGTCAGTGGTGCCTCCTCCTAGCTCTCTCTCTTCCAAACCCTTGCTTGCCTCTTCTTCAAATTGCTCTTATTTCACGTATTGTAAAACTAAACCTATTTTGTTCCAATTTTCTATTTAAATAAAACAAATAAAACCTAATTATTTGTTCCTAATACTACTCATGATACCCTCATCTCTTTCTAATTACTCACACACCCCAAATTTTTACTAACTTCTAATTTCTACCTAAACTCTATTTTTCTCAACTTAAATAATTAAATCAATTAAAATTGAATAAAATCTAATTTTATTTCTAAAGGGCGTGCTCTCTCGTCTGAGGCCATCTACCCCCAAACACATAAAATAAAATATTTTTCCAACACATCACAATAATTAAAATAGTACAATTAATTAAATACGAAAAACAGGGTGTTACAACTCTCCCCCACTTACAAGGTTTTCGCCCTAAAAAATTACTTGAAGGAAGCAACTTCAGATATCACTCTCTCATCCAACTCTCCAGTTCCCACGTCATGCTGCCTCAAGCAGGTCCTCTCTAAAAAACTTTCACCAAGACGATCACTTTATTGCTCAAGTGTTTCACCTCTCAACCCTCGATTTGCAATGCTGATGCCTCCACAATCAAGTTCTCTCTAACTTGCAAATCATCCAGTTGAATCACATGTGATAGATCTGGAACATACTTCCGAAGTTGAGACACATGAAACACACTGTGAAAATTCGATAGAGACGATGGTAACACAACTTTGTAGGCCACTTCTCCCACTCACTTCAAAATATGGTAAGGACCAATGAAACACGACACGAGCTTTCGAGATTTCAACGCACGACCAACACAAGTCACTAGAGTGACTCTCAAGAAATCATGGTCTCCCTCTTGGAATTCAGTCATTTTCCTCCTGTTATCATGATAACTCTCCTGTCTGCTTTGTGAAGCTTTCATCTTCTTCTGGATCATCTTAATCTTCTCAGTACTCTGCTGCACAAACTCTAGCCCAAGCACAATACTTTTGCCAGATTCGTACCAACAAAAGGTATCCTACACCTTCTACCATACAAAGCCTTAAACGATGATATTCCAAGACTCGAATGAAAAATGTTGTTATAAATAAACTCAATCAATGGCAAATAAGTGTCCCAATTACCTCCTTGCTCCAACACGCATGCTCTGAACATGCCTTCCAACGACTTGATGGTTCTCTCTATTTGACCATCAGTCTGCCGATGGTATGCAGAACTCAACTACAACTTAGTTCCGAAGGCTTCCTGCAAACTCTCCCAGAACCTTAGGTCTCTATCTGAAACAATACTCGAAAGAATTCCATGCAAACTGACAATGTTCTCGATATACACCTCATACATCTTCTGCAATGGATAGCTGATCATTATCAGAATAAAATGAGTCGATTTGGTCAATCTATCCACTAAAACCAAAATTATATCACTTTTGGTAAACTTGTCACAAAATCCATAGAAATGTTGTCCTACTTCCACTCAGAAATACTCAACGGTTGCATCATTCCTGACGACTTTTGATGCTCAATCTTCGACTTTGACAAGTCAAACAAGAATAAACAAACTCAAAAACATCTTTCTTCTTACCTGACCACCAAAACATCTTATTAACATCTTGGTACATCTTAGTAGCATCGGGATAAACACTCGAACCACTCATATGATCTTCCTCCAGAATACTCTTCTCAAGCTCTGACACATATGGCATACAAACTCTGTCGCGAAACCTCATAACCATATTCTCATCAATTTTGAAATCCACCTTTTTACCTTGATTGATCAATACCAAGCGTTCAATCAATCCAAAGTCGACTTTATGACCTTCTCTAATCTCTTCAAGAATACGTGTAGATGTTTAATTGGCTGCATTGTATGGTAAAACACTAGCTGGATTCTAATGTCTTGAGTGATGTCATGACATGCTGTGGAGATGTTTGTTTGACTGCATTGTATGTTAGAATATCTAGCTGTACTATGATGTCTTGGCTGATGTCATGACATTCTGAGTAGTGTACTGCAGGTTTAGCTAATACAGGATTTATTGAATGTCAAACTGGATGTTATGATATTCATCCCTGTCAGCAGATACTGAGGAATAGAACAGTGGGTGTTCTGCTATAACTCGGCATTTAGTTTCAGACTGTTTATCAAGAGGATAACAGACCTGGCATAAGGCCTACTGTCTGGATGTCAAACTGGATGTTATGACATTCATTGACAGCACTTACTGAACAATAGGCAGATTGGTTTTCTGCTACATTTCAGTATACAGCTCAGTCTGCTTATCAAGAGGATAACAGACCTGATGTAAGGCTCTATGTGTGAATGTCAAATTGGAGGTTTTGACATTTATTATTGTACGCTGATACTGAAGTATGGACATATTGGTTCTGTACAGTACAACAAATTGTACAGTCTGTTTTCAGGAAAAACAGACTTAGCATATGGTTAATGTTCTGGACGTCAAACTGAATGTTGTGACATTCATTCCTGACAGCATATGCTAAATTGTAGGTTGTTCAGTTTTTCTATTTCAGGATTTTTCTCAGGCTATTCTTCAGGAATCCAACAGCTGATCTAAAATCCAGGAAACTAACAACTGAGCTACCATTAAGGAACCTCACAAATAGCCTATTTGTTAGCACACTAATATGTGGAAATTAGTTAGAATCCTATGTGGCATTATTTGTGGAGGTCTTGAGACATTTTAGGAACTAAATATGGAGATATTTTAGGAACTAAATATGGAGATATTTTAGGAACTAAAAGATTGAAGACCTTGTTTGTAGCAGAAAGTTTCTGCTGACTTTGTAACAGCAAAGAACAAGTTTGCTGTGATTTCTGAAGGCCCAAATCCAGTTGGGTGATTAGGTTATAAATAGCATATTGTAACCTAGTTTTTGTAAGCCTCTTAAAATGTAAAATTAGGGGTATGTGTAAGGTAAAACCTCCCAAACTGTGGGAAGGTTACCATGTGTTTCTCAGTGTTCCAACACTGAGAGTATTTGTGACTCAAAGCCTGTAGGCATGAGTTGTTATGTTCTTGAACGAAGCTGTGAAGCAAGTTCAAGTTGTTTAGCATTACATTGTATTTGTAGTGATAGGAATAGAAACTGGAGGTTTCTATCTAGGAGTTCCTAGGTATAGATTGCATTGGGTAGGGATTAAGTGAAGAGTTGTAAACGGGGGAGTTTAACTCTGAATTAATACTGCTGATAGTGGATCTTCTTCCTGGCTTGGTATGCCCCCAGACGTAGGTGATGTTGCACCGAACTGTGTTAACAATTACTTGTGTTATTTACTGCACTTACTTTTTAAGTTCTGCTTAATTCTTGTCTGCGCAGAATTGGATGTCATAATAACTCGTGTGACATCGAAAGTGACAGAACTGGGTGTTCTTCCATTCTATGGTGATATAGCAGCAGATGTCGTGACATCTGTGAATGTGTGCTTATCAGTACTGGGTTTTAATTTGTATAACTGTCTTGCTGTATTAGTAACAAAGTTGGATTAGATGTCATTATTTGGAGTAGAACATCTGAATTCTGACTATGCCAGAATTTTAATACGACTAGTGAGTTTCAACATATCCAACTTCACACTATTAGGAGTCATCTTACACATCAAACTAAGATCCCAAAACTATTCAATCAAATCCAATTCTTGAACCATCAATGCTAACACATGCAAGGACTTCTTACTCATGACATATGCTATAACATTGGCTTTACCAGGATGGTAACTAAACAAAAATCATAATCCTTCAAAAATTCAAGCCATCTCCTCTGTCTCATATTCAATTCCTTCTAATTGAACAAATACCTCAAACTCTTATGATCATTAAACACTTCAAATCTAGAGTCAAACAGATAATGTCTCCAAAATTAAAGCACAAAAACCAAAACTGCCAACTCTAAATCATGGGTAGGGTAATTCATCTTAGGAACCTTCAATTGTCTCGAAGCATAAGCCACAACCTAAACATTCTGCATAAGCACACCACTAAACCCATCTTCGAAGCATTAGAATACATAACAAAATATTCACTCAGATTCGACAAATCAAAATTGGTGTATGTTAGAACAAGATTTGGTTATGCATCTATACCTTTGAGTTTTGATGATAACAATTTAGTATTTGTGTGAGAACAATTTTAGTACTCTAACGGTTTGTTATTGTGTAGCTTTAACAAGTAATTCTGATTCTGAATTTATGACGTGCAACATCATTAGTTTCTAAACATTTATTCTGAAATTCACTTCTGCGTTGAATCACTCTTGAGAAGTTCAGAAAGACATTATGTTGCTACTACAATATTCTTTCTACTTCTTTATTGATTCACTCTTAAGAAGTTCTCAAAGACATTATGTTGTTGCTGCAATGTTCTTTTTGTTTCTGTGCTGATTCACTCCTGAGAAGTTATAGAAAGACGCTATGTTGTTGTTGCAATGATCTCTCTGCTTCTGCTTCTGGATGTGACTCTGATTATCAAGCTTCTGAAGAATGATAAGCTTTTAAAGTTTTGTTACTTAGCTGGAGACTCTGAAGATATCAAGCCAGACGCTGGCACTATCAAGGTTCTAACTGAAGATTATGAAGATTCTTAAGTTTTGTTACTTAGCTGAAGACTCTGAAGATCTCAAACCAGACACTGAAGTGGTCAAGGTTCTAATTGAAGATTCTGATTTCAACTTTGTGTTTCTTCTCTTCATGCTTCATCAACTTTTAATCAAAAGCCAATGAATTTTAAAATAAGATCAAAGTGGATACATGATCAAATAGTACACAGTACAAACCAAAAATATTCCTCCCACTCCTGAAAACATGGGCGAAGGATAATACTATTCTTCACACCTGTCACTAATCCGTTAGTGGACAATTGCTCTTTGGTATCCCGAATTTTCCCTCCAACGGTCCCTTTCTTATGCTATATAATTAGGACTTGGGTACTTGAAGAATGTTGCTATAACATTTTACAAGATTGTTTCTACCTGAAAAGCTCTTAAATGTATGAATACTTTTCTTTAAGTGATTGTATTTCATTTGTGTAAAATCTGCTTGTGTAGAAGCAGTTTGTAACACAAAAAGCTATATTCAAACTTGTTTTTTGATTTCCTTGAGGAGACTAAGTTGTAGTCGGATCCTTAAGAAGACAAAGAAAGTTTTTCTCTGTGATTTCTCTAAGGAGACTAAGTTATAGTCGGATCCTTGAGAATACAAAGAAAGTTGTTCTTTGTGATTTTCTTAAGGAGACTAAATTGTAGTCTGATCCTTGAGAAGACAAAGAAAGTTGTTCTTTGTGATTTCTGTAGTCTGTTTGATTATAGTGGATTAAGTCATTGTTTATAACACGAAATCACCTTGGCGGGTGGACTGGAGTAACTTTGATTTCAAGTAAACCAAGATAAAAATCCTCGTGTCTTTCTCTCTTTGTTCTTTTGATTGTGTGGAGTTTTTTAGTTGGTAAAAAGCTTTTGTGTTTAAAACCCAATTCAAACCCCATTTCTTGTGTTTGTCATACCTTCAACTAACATCAGAGCTCTAGTTATGATTGTGATAAAGTTTTATCAACACTTCATTATGTTCAATACTAATCCAGTTTGTGTGAGAAACAATGGTCGCTGCTAACAACAACGTGGTCGCTGCTAACAACAACGAGAAAGATCACTACAGTGCTAAATCACCAGTCTTTGATGGCAAAAAGTTTGATTACTAGAAAGACATAATTAAAAGTTTCTTTCTAAGATATGATGTTGATCTCTAGGATCTTGTAGTCGATGGCTATGTTCACCCAGTAAATGCTAAAGGAAATAATATATCAAGAAGTGTTATGACAGATTAACAAAAGAAGGATTTCTAAGAATCATCATAAGGCTAGAACGATATTGCTCAATGTTATCTCTTATACTAGGTATGAGAAGATAACAAATAGAGATTATGCTAAGTCTATATTTGATTCTCTGAGGATGACTCATGAAAGGAATGCTCAAGTTAAGCAGACAAAGGCTTTGGCCTTAATCCAGAAATATGAGGCATTTAGAATGGAAGATGATGAAATTGTTGAGACTATGTTATCAAAGTTTCAGATGCTTATCGCATGACTCAAGGTTCTGGACAAAGGGTATTCAATGGCTGACCATGTCAAGAAAATCATCAGAAGTCTCCCCCAAAAATGGAGACATATCGTAACTGTCTTGAAGTTGGCAAAGGACCTGAACATTATAAGTCTTGAAGAACTTGATAGTTCTTTAAGAAGCCATGGGATAGAACTCGAGGAAGATGAACCTCAAAAGTAAGGTAAATTTGTTGCCTTGAAGTCCAAGCCTAAGAAGACAAGGGCTTATTAAGCTGAGGAAGAATTAGAAGATTTTGATGAAGACTTAGAAGATGATGATGAGCTATCTTTGATTTCCAAGAGGGTCAACAGACTCTAGAGGCACAGGCAGAATGGACAATGAAAGTTCATAGGAGATAGAAAGATTGTTGGTCATTCTGATTCTTCCTTTGTATCAAAGAAGCGAGGTTTTGGTAAAGAAGTTGTCTGCTATAAGTGCAAGGAGCCACGCCACTACAAGAATGAGTGTGCTAATCTAAATAAGGATAAAAGGCCTAAGAAAAGTTTTCTAAACGCAAGAATGGGCTTATGGCTACATTGGATGACTCAGAATCAAAAGAAAAAGATTCTTATGAAGAACAGACCAATGTTGCATTGATGGTAACTACAACTGATACTGAAGGTTATGAAGAACTAAAAAACAAAGTGTTGTCAGAGTCAGAATCAGAGTCTGGCTCTGAAGAGATATTTTCTAAACTATCTCGTTTTGATTTAGAGTTATGTCTTTCTGAAATGCCGGAAAAGTACCAAAGTCTTAAGAGCGGGTACAAGGACCTTAAACAAATCCAATTAGTTGCTTATGAAACTCACAGTGAGCTTGAGAAGGATATTTCTTTCCTAAACGAAAAAAATCTTTTCTTTAGAAAGTAACAACTATGCTTACGCAAAATTTCAAAACTAGAGGAAGAAATAACCTCAGAAGCTTCTGGTACTAATTGTGTCATCAGATATGACAGACCATTCCAATACTTTCTGGCTAAAAGCATAGATAGAAGCAAAATGGATTCCATGATCTATGGAGTTAGCATACATGGTAAGAAATGTCTAGATTGTACAGAAATTGGAAAACCTGATGAAAGTTAGAAGGTAAAACCGAAATCTCTCTATGAGCATTTCCTGCCTACTGACACTGAGCTTAATTGTTCTTCTTAGACACAGAAACCTGCAGAGACACGAAAGAAGAACTCAGTTCTGAAACCCAAGTATCATGCACAAACCTCAATTGATTATCCTACTGCACAAAAAATCAAGGTTGTAAAAAACTCTGGGAGAACTAATAAAAGAGGACTCAGAAATTGGGTACTTAAGGATAAGATCATTTATGTTACAAACATCCTTAGCATCTCAGTTTAGACATCGGTCGGGGTATCTGGACATTGGATGTTCGCAACACATGACGGGCAGAAGGCATATGTTCCAAGATTTGGAACTTAAACCCGGAGGGGAGATCATTGGCTCTAGAACTATTGGTAATGGTAATCTCCCTTCTATTACTAACATTCTTTTGGTCGATGGTTTGATGCATAACTTATTGTCTATCAGTCAGCTTAGTGACAATGTTATGATATCATGTTTAGACGCTCTTTGTAAAGCATGTCAGAAAGGAAAGTTTTCTAAAACTTCTTTCAAAGCAAAAACTATTGTTTCCACCTCTAGACCGTTAGAGCTTCTACACATTGATTTGTTTAGGCTAGTGAAAATTGCATCTATCCGTGGAAAGAAGTATGGATTGGTCATTGTTGATGACTATAGTCGTTGGACATGGGTAAAGTTCTTGAAACACAAGGATGAGTCACATTCTGTGTTCTCTACCTTTTGCTCACAAGTGCAAACAGAGATAAATTGCAAAATAGTCAGGGTCAGAAGTGATCATGGTGGCGAATTTGAAAATAAGAACTTTGAAAATATTTTTGATACAAACGGCATTTCCCATTATTTCTCTTGTCCTAGAACTCCACAACAAAATGGGATTGTAGAAAGGAATAACAGGACTTTGCAAGAAATGGCTTGCACCATGATCCAAGAGACTAATATGGCTACACATTTTTGGAAAGAGGCAGTTAACACAGCGTGTTATATTCAGAATAATATTTCTATTAGACCTATTATGGGTAAGACTCCTTATGAATTATGGAAGAACAGAAAGCCCAACATTTCATATTTCCATCCTTTTGGTTGTGATTGCTTTATGTTGAACACCAAATAGAATCTTGGCAAGTTTGATTCTAAGGCACATAAGTGCTTATTGTTAGGATATTCTGAATGCTCAAAAGGCTATAGAGTCTTTAACACTGAGACACGAATTTTCGAGGAATCAATTCATGTTAGATTCAATGATAAGCTTGACTCTGAAAAGTAAAAGCTAGTTGAGAAATTTGCAGATATGAAGATCAATTTTTCAGAATCCAAGGATAAAGATTCTAAAGATAAAGACTCATAAGGTAAAGCTAAGGACGCTAAAGAAAAAAGCTTAGAAGCGACTCAACTAGAAGTTATCATTGGTCCAACTCATCATAAGAAGAGTAGACCAATCACTTCTCATTCTGAAGAATTGATTCTGAGAGATAAAGATGCGCCAGTCAGAACTCGATCTTCGTTCAAACCTTCTGAAGAAACTCTTATGGGTTTGGTATCTTTGATAGATCCCATATCCACTAATGAAGCTCTTCTGAATAATGAATGGATTCTGGCTATGTAAGAGGAACTTAATCAATTCACCAGAAATGGTGTTTGGGATCTTATTTAGAAACCAAAGGTGTCCATGTCATTGGAACCATATGGGTGTTCAGAAACAAGCTCAATGAGAAAGGTGAAGTCGTCAGAAACAATACTCGACTAGTAGAACAAGTTTATAGTCATCAAGAAGGTATGAACTATACAAAAACCTTTGCACCAGTTTCCAGGTTAGAGTCTATTCGTCTTTTAGTTTCGTTTGCAGTAAATCATAACATCATTTTGTATCATATGGATGTTAAAAGTGCATTCTTGAATGTGTACATTTTTGAAGAAGTGTATGTGCACCAACCCCCTGGTTTTGAAAGTTCTTGTCACGGTGAGAATCAGAGACCAAGCTATTGGATTAACTTGACTAGCAAAACATTGATATCACCATCGATCTTTTATTTTTCCAAGGGAATGGGAAAAGATTCAAAATAAACCCAAAATAAACATGCATAGCAAATAGTAAAAACTAGAAGCAAAACAAGTATAGATTTAAAGTACGGGGGTTGGTTATGCAAAGGGAATGTATTAGCACCCTAAACATTTGTAGTACTCTACAAGAACCTTTTGAATTTATCTATGTTTTGGATTAAAAGTTTGCATTTTGAATGGGGCAATAAAAGGGGTGAAAAGTGTTTTGGAAATTGTTACTTGACTAAAGGTAAGTCAAAGTTTGAGTTGAGATGCTTCATGTGTACTAAAGCATTTGTAATTGAAAGATACATTGACTAAAATTAAGTCAAGGTTTGTGTTTAAAATACTTCATGTGTACTAAAGTATTTTCAAGTGTTATTGAAAGTCCATTTACTAAAGGTAAGTCAAGGTTTGTTTGGGTGTTTTAGTTTAAAAGGTTTAAGGTATATGCATGAATGGACAAATAAATTGGTGCATAAAGACACATAAATTGGTGCATAAACATAAGATCATTTCCCTTGGATTGGTGCATAAAGACACATAAATTGGCAAGACATGAACAAACTACTTGCATGTTTTTGAGGTATGATAAACATAAACAAGATATGACAAAGGTTCACATAATACCACAAGAGATAGTACATGAACAAGTATGAGATGCATATTCAATCATTTTTGGAAGTTTATGAAGGAAATACTTGAATGAACTGATAAACAATCACAAGATATGGATATAACATCACAAATTGGGATAGAATTACAAGACATTATTTAAACAAGTGTACATTATTCAACACAAAAGTATCAAACCACATAAGACAAATATCATAATCAAGATATATGGTTGTCAAGTCAAGTTGTGACAAAAGAAAGATATTTAAAACATGGATCATATGAACATGGTATGGATAGGGTAAAACCCGAAGTGGATCACTATGCATACAAGTCAAGCAAAAGGCAAGAACATGTTAGGGACAAGTTTGGACCTAAACCCTAATCATGGCATGAATAAGAGACAAGCAAATGGAAACCCTAATCACCTCCTAATCATTCATTCAAGCATGTTTTCAACAATAAGAACAACCAAGAGATGAACCAAAGGAATTGATTAGGATCCTTAAAAAAAACACTTAAAAGAACATGTTTTCCATTCAATCAAAAGTGGTGAAATAAATAATATTTTTTGGGATTTCTTTTAATCGTCATAAAGTTGACATCCTCATGAACATATGGCAAAAATAATGGGTCAAAAAGGATAAAGAATCATGAAGTTATGGATTTTTGAAGTTTGGAAGAAAAATGGACATTTAAATAAAATGAGAGAAGTAAACATTACATTGGCCAGGTTTGAACCCACGCTATTGGGGTTATATGCGCTGCTTGAAAAAATAAAACAAAACCAAAGGTTGCGGCGAGGGGGATTCAAACCCTAGACCTTTTGGTTACAAGCGACTTAAGGCGCACGCTTCTACCCCTGAGGTGGCAATACATATGTTCATTAAAACGCAAACATAAATTAATATTATATAACGCGTCACATTTTGAAATGTCAATGCCACATCAACATCTTCTTCAACCTCACGCTCTCTTTTGTTTTTTCGTTTTTTCTTTCATCATTTTTCCAGATTTTCTAACAAACATATCTCTCTCATTTCTCAACCATTTTTAATGAAATAAAGATCAAAATTGCTTAGAAAAATGTAAACAACACAATGGTATGATAGGTTTTAGCTAATACTCAAAGATGAAGATGCATGAAGGCCAAAACCAGAACTGAAACTTTAGGTTTCATGCAACTTAAATTCATATAAACAGTAAGATAAATGGCATGTGAGTTAATGACCAATCTTAACACAATAAATGCTACATGTTTGCTTCAGAAATCACATGGAGATGATGCATGTATAGTGAGTTTCAAAGTGCAAGAATATACCTATTGGAGCAAGGTCCAATGCCTCTTCAATATCACTTCCAGCTACTATTTGATGCTTCTCCTAATTCTTATGAACTCCTAGAAGATGATTGGAACCCTTGGTTGGAAGAATGCACGAGCAAAATGAGAGAATGGAGGTTAAGGTTGAAAAGCTCTCAAGAATGGAGTTTCACTTGGAAAGCCTGGTGTGTAGATAGCTGAGGCTTTGTCCTCTACTTATAGGGATCCTTGAGGGTTCAAGAAACCTCATATAATATAAAATAATTGTGGCTTGTATTTCATTGCTTGCTTGGTTGGTTCTTGCACAACTCACCAAGTGGGAAGCATGGCAAAAGCAAGGAGTTCATGGAGTGCTTTGTGTTGTCCTTTCTAGGCATATGAGTTTACTTGAGGTTTGGAGTTGGTATGTATCATATCCAAATCCATTTGGGAGCTCAATGGTACCTCTTGTTGGATTAAAGCTACTTTATGCAAAAGATGGAATAGTTCATTGTGTATTGGTTTAGTTACTTGGATAATAGCTCAAAAGTGGGTGAAGTCTTCTGATTAGGGGGGATTTGAAGCAATAAGTACATGTACTTGTGGATTTGTTTGGATTTGTAATGTACTTTGGCTTGGACTTCGACCTATGAACCATTCCATGAGGTTGTCTTCCCAAAGTGTTTTATTACTTGAAGAGTAAACGAATCCTCTACTTCATGGCCTCATATCTTCTCATCCATGCATTTTTTTTGGGTTTCCTTACCTAGGAAAAAATTTAAGTATGAAGAAAGCCCTTTAATTTGACCATTGGAGCAAAGAAAATGGTGGTTTGGATCACAAGTTATAGCCTTAGAAAGTTGGGTAATTGGATATGATTTTTAGGGACTTAGCAAAATTTCCAAATTCTCCATCTTTGCCCCTTTTGCAAGTAATCTTGATTTTATTGATTAAACTTGATCAAATGACTTAATTGACCAAATTTTCATGATCCTTGACTTGAAAAGTCCATAGTTGACCAAAAATCTTGAAACGCTTTTTCATATTTATATATGATTGTGTTAGAAGTTTGTGGGGGCTTGAGATAAAGCTTTTTCAAGTTTTAAACATTGTTTATTTGAAAATTCTTTTTCTCTTTCCAAAATCAGAATGTCGTCTTTTAATTCAGAAACTTTCATCTCAAGCTTATCACATTCCTCAATGGTTCCTTAAAGGACCTTTTTTAAAGCCTTGAATTTTTGTCGAAGTTTCTGATATGAGCTTAGAGATTCAGATAAACAAGATTCAAGGTCAGAGCGAGAAAGATCAGAAAATACCTCTTCAGGATCAGATTCTCTTTCTGATGAGCTTCCAGATGTGGTAGCCATGAATGCCACATTTTTCTGTCTTTCTTCAGCTTTGGGCATTGGTTTCTATGGTGACCTAGTTCTTTACATTCATAACATTTTACCTCTTTATTTGGTTTGCCTATGGAAGTTGATTCTGAGCGTTCTCCCTTATGTCTTGGTCTTCTGAAGTTGTTATTCCTTTTTCTCCAAAGTTATTTGACTCTTCTGGTTAAAAGGGATAACTCTTCTTCATTATCATAATCATCCTTTTCAGAGTCATCATTTTCTTCTTCTTCAACTTGGAGGGCTTTGTTCCTTTCTGGTTTGCGTCTCTCAGATCTAGACTTTAGAGCTATAGACTTGCTTTTCTTTTGGGGCTCATCTTCCTCAAGTTCTATCTCATGACTCCTGAGGGAGCTGACGAGTTCTTCCAAGCTTATGTTGTTCAAATCTTTTGATAGTATTAATGCAGTGACCATAGGTATCCACTTCTTTGGCAAGCTTCTGACAATATTTTTGACATGATTTGCAGTTGTGTAACCCTTGTCCAAAACCTTGAGTCCTGCAATTAAACTTTGATATCTAGAAAACATTACCTCTATAGCTTCATCGTCCTCCATCTTGAAGGCTTCATATTTATGAATTAGAGCCAGAACCTCTGTCTCTTTGACTTGTGAGTTGCCTTCGTGGGTCATCTTTAGGGAGTCAAGTATTTCTTTAGCAGTTTCCCTGTTGGTGATCTTTTCATATTTATTGTAGGATATGGCATTTAGCAGTATTGTTCTTGCTTTGTGGTGATTTTTGAAATCACGCTTCTGATCATCAGTCATTTTATTTCTGGCAATAGTAATACCAGCATCAGACACAGGTGGTACATAGCCAATTGTAACTATGTCCCATAGTTAGCATCATAGCCCAGAAAGAAACTTTCGATTCTATCTTTCCAATAATCAAAATTTTCTCCATCAAATACTGGAGGTTTGGGATTGTAATTGTCTCTTTCATTAGTGTTGGCCATAATGTTTTTCTCACGTTGGATCTCTCTACACTATTAAGTGTTTGATTAGAAAATCAATAACAGAGCCGAAGCTCTAATACCAATTGAAGGTATAGAAAAACAAGAAAGGGGGTTTGAATTATTTCCACAAATAATAAAAACTTTTGCAAATAAAACACACACGAAAAATAAGGCTATCAACACAAAAGTTTATCCTGGTTCGCTTGAAATTCAAAGCTACTCCAGTCCATCCGGCCAAGGTGATTTCGCCTTTAATAAGGACTTAATCCACTAATATTTAAATATTACAACAAAGAGAATCTAAGAAGATAAATATCTCTTATCTCTCTCAAGTTTACAGACTTCACGAGTCACTTGAGGAAATATTCAACAACTATTGAAAATACAGTGATGTGTTTAGTGCTTCTAGGTAAGCAGTAGTTATACAATATAAGAACTGGAATATTTCACACTTAGAGAAATAACTCGTGTGAACAAAATTTAACAAGAATAAAATAGATTATGAATTTTGTTTGCAGTATTCTCGTGTATGCTTCATTGTTTTGTAAGAAGATGATCTTGCCTTTATATAGAGGTTTGATAAACAGACCGTTAGTTGAGGCATTCATGGATATCTTGGCAATGGTGGACTTTTAATGTCATTAATCTTGTTGTCCTTTCCATAGAAATTTGGAGCGTGTTCAATCTCTTCCAAAAATAGATTCATACCAAAAGTAGAAAACTTTGTAGCTAAGTCTTTGTAGTTGTTCTTGAATCAGAGCACGCGGAGTTCAGATGTTCTTGTTCGGCGTGTATATCTTCACATAGTTTCTGAGAGTAGGTTTACTTTAGAAGTTCTTGATGTCTTTCTGATAGTGCCTTCTTCAGAGTGTAAATCATCAGATCCGATGAGTGGAGCTGTTCGGATTCAGAGTGTCTGAGTCTTCTCTCCGTCAGACTCTGTGTGCTTTCTTTTCTTCAGAGTCAGAACCTCTGCTTCATTATGTTCTAAATATTTATTCTGGACTGCATGATTGTCAAATGTTTGTCTATCTGATTCTTTTTCGGTTAGAGTCTTACACACTTAGATAAATTTGTTAGGGTACCAATTTGTTTCATTCTTTGTTATCATCAAAACCTTAGAGATGAATTGTAAACACAAAATATTGTTCTTACAGTAAGGTGGTCAAAGTCCAAGTTCCATTGGCCTGCAAGGCATTGAACTTAGTTTGCATTGCCTGTGCCCACTCATGTTTGGTTAGAGCTTGTTTAGCACTAGTTGATTCAGATTTAATATGAGCAACAAAGAATTTAGGCTTTGATTTACCATTTTTGGCTCTGGTAAGCATGGCATGACTATTTTTCCATAGTGGAGCAGTTGGGTTACTTGTGTGAATGGATGGAGATATGAAGGAACCAAACATTGGAATAGTGTAAGACAAAGATAATTCATTTGAATAAGAATGGGAACTTAGTTCTTTATATGAACTTGGTCCTCTGTTTAAACTAGGTTACTGACCATGTTCATTACCCTCAAGGTTATAGAAATAATTAGAAACATGAACATGTTGGTTATCATTAGGATAATGTGATATACCAGGTCTTGTAACAAGGATAATAGGACTAAAGTGAATATTGGTGTTATTTTTTGCATAACCATTGATAGAAATAAGACTATTAGCAATTGGAACCAATATTGGTCCAGGTTTAATAGTTGAGTGAGCAGACAAATGTTCAGAGATAGATTGTCGATGGATAGAGATATGACCAGTTGGTTGACTAGGACAACCTAAGTTATACATATTATGTTAAGAATTTTGGTTAATGTGACTGTCTATGAAAGGAGACTTGTCTATGGAATTAGACACAAGTAAATTAGTAAACTAAGACATAGCGGTTATGGTTTGCGGAATAGGATAGACTGTTGATACAGAAATAAACAAAGTTCTAGTAGCACAAGGTAAACACCCTACATTGGAAGGACTCTTAGGCATGTAATCAGTTGAGAACAACTATGAGGAAGGAAAATTACATTCATGAAAAGGTACATCTTTGGAGATATATATCATACCATCTTTGCTAAGACATTTGAAACCTCTATGTTTAGAGGACAGTCCAAGGTAAACAGACTCCTGGCTTTGAAACTGAAGTTTGCTTATTATAGGGTCTGAGCAGGGGGAAGCAAGAGCAACAAAACACTCTTAATAATTTTTAATCAAGGTGTTTTCCATAAAGAGCATGAAATGGTGAGTGAGACTTGGTCAAAGTTGAGGTAGGCAGACTATTGATTAAACAAACAGAGGTGGAAAAACTATGATCCTATTATGTTAAAGGTAAGAAGGAGTGAGATAATAGGGTAAGGCCCATTTATACAATATGACTGTGCTTTCTCTCCACAATCCCATTTTGGTGAGAAATGTGAGGGCAAGTGATTCTATGTGTTATCCCAAGTTCTACCAAATACTTAGTAAAAGTTCTAAACTCCCCACAAAAGTCAGATTGAACAAATGTAATGGTTACCCTAAATTGTGTTTTTGACGAACATGTAAAATGGTTTAAAATCTTGTAAAGCTTCAGGTTTTTGTTTAATAAAGTACAACCATGTGTATATAGTATGATCATCTACAAAGGCAATATATTACCTATAACCAGAACTAGAAGGAGAGGGAGAGGGGCCCCATAAGTCAATGTAAATCACATCAAAATCTCTATGGTAAATATTTGTAGTTAACGATTCATGTAGTTTATGTGTTTATACCAAGATTACAAGATGTGCAAAAAGAAGAAATATGCTTATTAGAGGTAGAAATATTACACAATTGGAGTAATATGTGTAACTGAATTAAAACTGGCATGTCCTAGCCTATAATTCCATAGAGTACTAGTATTACAACTTTTTGACTCATGAAAGTTAGAATGAGAAACAATGTAACTTTGAATACAAATAGAATACTCAAGTTGTTATTCAGACAATGTGAGTTTGATAGCTCCAAAGATAGCCGAGGGAAGCAATATAAGTCACTCGCATCTAGAACTCCTTCAACAAGAACTTGTTTAGAAGCCTGAGATTTAATACCACATTTATCAGGTAGAAATTGAAAGATAACATTGTTATCACTAGAGAACTTAGAAACAAATAGCAGATTTCTAGTGATAGAAGGTACATGTAAGACATTAGTTATGACTAATTTATGATTTGGGAAGAGTTTAGAATGCAACTGAGTTGACCCTATTGACTTTATTGCAAGAGTTTGAACATTTCCAACATAGACTTTATTAGACCCTAAATAAGGATTTTTGTTTTGTAAAATAAATCATTTTCGAGTTAAGTGGTGAGAAGCACATGAACTTGCGAACCATGCTTGAGACTCAAACTCTGAAGGCAACGAATATTCCTGAGTGTAGGCACATGGTTGGTTTGTGATAGCCATCATAGCCATAGCCTGGTAGCTTTGTGGACATCTTGAGAGGTTTCTTGGTTGAGAGCGGAACTGCTTGAAGAACTAGCAGATGATTGGTTTCACAATAGGGCATGAAAGTCTCATCAAAACAATGCCAACAAGTTATAACTAAATGACCATACTTTCCACACAGTTGGCAAGTAGGTCAATTACCAATTGTGTACCTCCCTCTACCACGGCCATAACCATGAGTGAACCTGTTGCCTCTACAACGATTACCTGATAATGTTCCTTTAGAGCTATTTGCTTCTTGGCTTATGTGAGCAATATTCACAACACTAGTTGTTGCAACTAACTATTGCTAAAATTTATCCAATTGCGCTTCCGTAAAGAAGTGCTTTAACATCGTAGAGAGTAGCGAAAATATGATTTCCATACATTTGCATAACAAAGGGATTTTATTCCTCGAGAAGACAACCTAGGATCAAATATATCTAATCTTTCTCGGTAATTGAGTCTCCAACAACTAATAAGGAGTTCGATATAGCTCTAATTATCAATACAAACTTTGTAATACACTTTTTTCCTTTCTTTTTTGACTTGAGTTTAACACGCAATTGACAAACCCTACCTTTCATTTGGGTGTTGAAGTACTGATGCATTTTATCCCAAGCTTCAAATGTGTGTTTGCAGGATTAAACTTTGGGTAATACAAATTAAGAAATGGTAGATAATAACCATGTGAATAAAGTTTGATCATGGACAATCGAAGATTCAAACTCATCAGAAATCGTATCTGTGAGACGATCTTGAGCGGACATGAATTTCTTGGGAATTTGAAGATTAACAACCAACTTGTGCATCTTTTAAGTTAAAATCACTCCTTTAACTTGTTGATTCTAGAGCAAGTATTTGTTCTTTTGCAGCTTGATCGGGAGTTTCAATCCAAAGGAGTTGTTTGATTTAGCCGAACCAAAAAATTTAGAAATTTCTTAAGATTAGGTTGGATCTTTGACCATCGAATCTTGATTTTCTATTGACTCCATTGAATAACCTTGAAACAACAATTTTGTGAAATTCAATCACACATGTAGAGAATAAAAAGATGAATCGATGATCCAGAATTAGGGAAGCACGGAGGACCGGAACCAGCGAATGATACCATTTTAAAGATGAACTTGAGAGTTTATCTTTCTAAGTTACAAAAACAAAGATGACAAAGATATTAAAATTAACAAATTGAATCAATTAGCCACAACAATATTACATCAGGTTTTGTTTTATACCTACATTAAGAGCTTAACTACTAACATTGTTAAAATAATTACAGTTATTAGTTAAATTTAATTTATAACCAAACATCTAACTGATTTTATTACAATGGAAAGCTAACATAGTTACTTAAATTTTATTTTTATATTATAATATATAAAGCTAAGATGAATATATCTCTAACAAAGACACAATTAAAATTAATGGACGAGAGCTTCATGATAAAGATGCTAGTTCACAAGAGGAAGAATATGAAGATGATGAAAGAGAGAAGAGAGAGTGAAGAGTTTCTAACAAACTTTAACAGAAAATTGAAATTATGTTATGAAAGTATATGCTTACAAATGAAGCTAGGTTCTACTTATATACTAATCAAAGTAAATGTAAATCCAAATGCAAGCTAAATTACATCTAAATAAAACTGAAATGAATTAAAATCTAACACCACCCCTTAATTCATATTCAGCTAATAAAAATCAACAACACCAATTACATCCATAAAATGGATAAAGTGTTCAGTCTTGGTTTCTTTTGTTAGAATATCTGCCAGCTACTTCTGAGTGCTACAGTGCAAAACTTCAAGCACCCCATTCTGAACCTAATTCCTCAGAAAATGAAACTTTGTGTCGATGTGCTTGATTCTTCCATGCAACATTGGATTCTTGGCAAGGCTTATAGCTTATTTTTTGTCAATCATTAACTTCACAAGCTTGTTTACCTCGATCTTTAGATCCTGCAGCAAGTTCAGAATCCACACAGCTCGACAGACAAATGATTCACCTGTAATGTACTCAACTTCATAGGTTGACAAAGTAATAACTGGCTGCTTCTTGGAACACCAATAAATAGGACTTCCCAAATATTTAAACAAATATCCAGAAGTACTTATTATGTCAACTTTGTCTCCATACAAATTAGAATCTGAATAGCACATCAACTCTGACTCAATTTCAACACCAGAAGGGAACAAAATTTCATACTTCAGAGTCCCATTGATGCACCTCAAAATCCTGATAGAAACTTGGTAGTGTGACCACTTTGGTTTACTCATAAACCTACTCACCATTCCAATTGTATATCAAATCTCAGATCTGGTATTGCACAAATATCTCAGACAACCAACCAACTGTTTGAAAATTGTAGCATCTACATCATCACCTTCAGCATTAGAGTCCAACTTATGATTCGTCTTAGAAGGTGTAACTGCAGACTTGCAATTCATCAACTCAAATCTCTTCAGAAGCTCAAGTTCATACTTTAGCTGATGCAATATGATACCCTTATCAGAATACATAATCTCCATCCCTAGAAAATATGTCATATTTCTTAGATCAGTCATCTCAAACTCATTCATCAGCACCTTCTTGAACTTAGCTATCTCATTTGAATAACTCCCTGTTAGCAGTGTGTCATTAACATAGATACACACCATAATTATATTGCTATTAGATGTATGTTGAAAATAAACACCATACTCCATCTCACATTTTCTGAATCCTTGAAGCTTGAAAAATGAATCAATTATCAGATTCCAGGCTCTAGGAGCTTATTTTAGTCCATACAAGGCTTTATGTAACATGTACAACATCCCTTCCTAATTCTTTTTCACAAATCCAGAAGGTTATGATACATAAAATTCCTCTTATAAAGGATCATTCAGAAATTCGGATTTCACATCTAGATGCATCAGAGGCTTATTCTTACTAGCAACCACCAGTCTGATTATTTCAGGTCTAGCTACATGTGCAAACACTTAAAATTATTCTAAACTAGGTATCTATAAAAATCCTCTAGCTAATAACTTTACTTTATGTTTTCCAATTGATCCATCTGGCTTTAGTTTCACCCTGTAAACCCATCTAACACTGATGGATTTCTTGTTTTGTAGAAGCTCAGTCAACTCCTAAGTCTTGTTTCTTTCTATAGCCTCAAGTTCTTCTTTCATGACCTTCATTCACACTTTCTTCTTGAGAGCTTCTTCTGTACTGACTGGTTCATAGTCCACCATCATGGCACACTGAATGACTTCCCCTTCAGGGTCCATTTCAATATCTTGCAACAATTCAAAATCTACAAGCCTTTGTGGAATCTGTCAATTCTATGTGGCCTAGTTTTAGAAGCAGGACCACATTCATAAACTATAACTTCACAAGGTCCACCTTCATAAGGTCCATCTTCAAAGGTTGGATTACCACTAGAGTCTGGATCATCATCAGAATCTTGGTCACCATCAGAATCTGGATCATCATTAGAATCTGAATCATCATATTCTATTTCAGAGTCAGACTCAACTTTAGTATCAGTGTCACCTTCAGACTCAGACTCATCTTCAGACTCAAAATCTCTTTCAGAGGAAGATTCTCCTTCAGAGTCTTAAATGTCTTCAGAAGTTAACTCATGTGTTAACACTGCACCAGAGTTGGATTGAGACTTATTCTAATCCCACACTTCTTATTATTTCACGATGATATCTCTATTGAATTCAACTTTGTTAGTGACAAGACAATAGAGCTTATAAGCATATATATTATGGTACTCTACAAACAACAAAACTTTTCTTTTATCATCCAACTTCATTCTATTAGCATCTGGAACATGTTTATAACAAACAGAACTAAACACCTTCAAATGACTCACACTTTACTTGTCTCTAGTCCACTTCTAAATAGGAATTATTTCCTCAATCTTCTTAGTTGGATACCTGTTGAGCATATATGTTGCAGTGGCAACAGCTTCTCCCCACAAGGTGTGAGGAAGGTTCTTCTCCTTTAACATGCTTCTTGTAATATCAAGAAAGTTATGTTTCTTCTTTCAGCAAGACCATTATGATGAGGAGTGTATGGAGCAGTAACCTCATGCTCAATTCCATTCTCCTCACTGAACCTTCTGAACTCTGTAGAGTTGTACTCACCTCCATAATCAGTTCTAAGAATTTTCATCTTCTGACCACTCTATTTTTCAGTATTTGCCTTGAAGTTGTGAAACTCTGCAAATACTTCATGCTTAAACTTGATGAGTGTTACCCATTTCATTCTTGTGAACTCATCCACAAATGACACAAAATACTTGTTTCCTCCAAGTGAAGGTACTTCAAATGGTCCACATACATCAGAATTCACTACTCTCAAAGCATGTTTTGCTCTTGGAGCTACTTCTAATGCAAATGGTATTCTAGGTTGCTTACCTTTCATGTATATCTCAGATGACTTCTTAGGCTACACAATCTTAGGAATTCCATGTACTAGCTTCTTAGAACTCAGATGCCATAAGCTTCTGAAGTTCAGATGCCCCAATCTCTTATGCCACAACTCACTGTCACCTTTAGTACCTTTCGCACTAAGACACTTAGTTTCATTTGTTTCCACATTCAACTTAAATATTCTGTTGCTTCCCTATTCAAACTACATAATCAACTTCTAATCAAAATCATACAACTTCAAGAGATTTTCCTTCATAGTAACTAAGAAACCTTTCTCAATTAGTTGACCTACACTCATCATATTGCTCTTCATGCCGAGAACATACCAAACATCATTGATCAGAACAATTTTTCCATTCTTCACTATGACCTTGACATTTCCCATTCCTTAAGCATTCAAATACTTATCATCAACACATCTGATCTTTGTCCTCTTTCTAGAGTCAAAGTCAATCGACCATTATTTGTTTCCAGTTAGGTGATATGAGCAACCAATGTCCATATACCACAATTCTAACCAATATCCACCATCAGATTCAGAAGCCATTGTCGCAACCTGAAAAATACAGTGCGAAAAAAAAAACAACCGGCGAAAGAAAATGACAGAAGAGTCGCCACCGTGCGTTATTCATCCCAAAGGAGGGAAAGGAAACGCTCGAAGTAAACCTGAAAATAGGAAAGAAAAAGACAAGGTCTCGCAACCAAATCTTGGGTTCGGGAGTCGGTTATGCGAAGGGAAGGTATTAGCACCCCTACGCATCCGTAGTACTCTACGGGATCCACTTTTGTAGTTCTTGTCTAAAGGGTGTGAGTTTATCTTGTGCTGTTTACTAAAAGGTTAAGAGAAATGACTCGCGCGGATGCCGCATCCACTGCATACGTATCTCATCTGAATATGAGAATCAGAGTCTTCGTAGCTCGGCTGACCTATGGGTTGGGGGTAATTGTGCTCGCTAAGACATCGCGTCTTATGCCTACGTATCTCATCTGGAATGAGAATCAGAGCAAACCGTAGTTCGACTAACTACGGGGTTATGGATTATGTTACGGGGTGAACAACGTTACTACGCAATCTACCGGATGCTCGACCTTTGGAGACTTACTCGCCTGTAGTAGAAGGAGTAAACGTGTTGCTTTGGGTTTTAGGTTTTGTTTGCGTTGTAGGAACGCGCATGCAAAGAGGAAGTCCTAGGCGGAGGAACAGTGCTACCTAAATTGGCATGCAAACGGGAGACTATGCGAAGCCTCGCGTCCTATGGGGAAACAATCACATCACACAAAACATATATCTTGAAATAGAAAAAAAATGCCACCAAGGGGCTCAAACATTGCCTCCTATCGAGGTCTTCCAGCTAAGAAATAGTAGAAATAAAAGGGAAGAAGTAAAATACCACACGGATCAAGATCCGAAGTTACAGCAATTAAAGGATAAACAACCCTGAGATTCTCCCAAGCTGAGGCCATCAAAGAAAACCAATCAGTACGGGAAATCAGAATAAACCTCCGGAGGGTATCCCTGCGAGAATATGTGAGCCCTCACAAAAACTCAACAAAAGGGGTTAGGCAAACAGGATTGAAATCAAAAGATAACAAGGCCATGGCAACACAAAGAACAGGTTAGAACAAAACGAAATAAAGCAGATACTGTCACATTCGCGACTGCTTCGCCTAGCGAAAGCCTAACGAAGCTTCGCTGCGTGCTCGCCTAGCGAAGCGGCTAGCGAGCACCTGCGGGATTTGGATTTTCCATTGGTACCTGCACGATGTTAAAGATTCCAGATCCTATGGCATTCACCTCATAAACGAAATTGTTAAATAGTCAAGGCATAAATCACATATTCATACACAAATATAACCCTGTGGGCCAAGCCTGAGGTTACCTCATATATTCAGTATTCAACCCGAGGCATAGAGTAATAGGAACAGAGGCATACCTGATGAGAGACCTGTTAAAATTGGAAGGCAAGGCCGGATTGGCGAAGCAACGTTTAGGGTTTGCGTGAGGCGGAATGAACTCCTCAGGGCTGCCCGAAGGTTGCTGCAGAGTAGTTCCTAGGTTTGAAACTCCACGTGAACTCCAAGTCTATTTCTCAGGGAATTTCCAAGTGTCTGACACCCTACTGAAACTCTTATATTTATAGCTGATTTTCGTGGACTTGTGGGCTTGGAATGAGGGAGACCCAAAATTTGTTATATTTTAATTATTTATTTATTTTTCTTTTTTTTTCTTTTTTTTTTTTTTTTTTTTTTTTTTGGAAAAACTGAAGGGTAAATTTTGGGGTATTACAGCTGCCCCTATTCAATCAACTGGAGACCCGGAAGGAAGATAGCGGCGACTTTCGCATTCGAGGTATCAAGGGATTGAATACAATAAAAGCCCAAAAATTTGCACTGAAGTGAAGTGAAGTAACAATGTCTGTCAAAATCGACAAAGATGTGGTCTTGAAAGAAGAATCCGTCTGGTACGGTGAAAGTCAGTCTGAATACCGAAAAAGAATGTTAAACTGGATACCAAAATAAATGATAACACAGAAATAACCATGGCCTGAATGCCGCTCAGCAGTCTGAATACTGGAAAGGATTTCGATCTGAACATCGGAAAATTGGCCTGAATGCCACAAGTCGCATCGACCTGAACGTCGGAAACTTCTTCGATCTGAACATCGGAAAATTGGCCTGAATGCCACAAGTCGCATCGACCTGAACGTCGGAAACTTCTTCGATCTGAACATCGGAAAATTGGCCTGAATGCCACTTCGATCTGAATATCGGAAAATTCTTCGATCTGAACATCGGAAAGACTTGGCCTGAATGCCACTTCGATCTGAATATCGGAAAATTGGCCTGAATGCCACAAGCTGCATCGACCTGAACGTCGGAAACTTCTTCGATCTGAACATCGGAACACTGGCCTGAATGCCACTTCGGTCTGGATACCGGAAAACTGGCCTGAATGCCACAAGTTGCATCGACCTGAACGTCGGAAACTTCTTCGATCTGAACATCGGAACATTGGCCTGAATGCCACTTCGGTCTGGATACCGGAAAACTGGCTTGAATGCCACTTCGGTCTGGATACCGGAAAACTGGCCTGAATGCCACTTCGGTCTGGACACCGGAAAACTGGCCTGAACGCCACTTCGGTCTGGATACCGGAAAACTGGCCTGAACGCCACTTCGGTCTGGATACCGGAAAACTGGCCTGAACGCCACTTCGGTCTGGATACCGGAAAACTGGCCTGAACGCCACTTCGGTCTGGATACCGGAAAACTTCATGCCTGTCAGCATCGGCAGAAATAGGGAATGATAATAGAGGCGGCGCCTGGGCCAATGACACAAAGTTAAGTCATGAACAATCTTCAGTCTGAGTACTGGAAACAACTTCTAGCTTATCACTTGGGATACCGAGAATGTTTTATGTTTACATGCATATGTTTGAATTTTTCAATGGCGTAATGCTCCATGAAAATGGAAATGCTACGCGATTTGGAAGGATGCAATGCAATATGATTCTACATGCAGGGATGCGAAATGCTGGGTAGAATGCCAAGCCGAGGCAAGGGGATCTGCTGGGGAAACGATCACCATCTTCTGGGCTCTGGCAAGGCTGTTGGAGATGCACAGCGCAAAGAACTCTGTGGGGAGATGACTAGCCATGCGGTGTTCTGGCCATACCGAGACTCTGATCGGGGAAAGAATGGCATTGGAAGCCTGCTGCTGAGGAAAGCTACAATGGTTTTGGCAACCACGATTTGCGAGAGATGACTCAGCAGGGGGAGCAAACACTGATACGGTACCGAGGTTCTGCTTCAAGAAAAGAACCCATGGATCTGGCATTGGGACTATCGATCTGGCATCGAACTCTAAGGAGCAGCCACTTCTGCTGGAAAGATACAGTCTGGCGCTGTCAACTCCGCTGGGGATATATAGTCTGGCACTGTCAACTCTACTGGGGAGTATATGTCCTGAAACAACCGCTTGGGGAAGTACGGTGGTGAGAAACTGCTGGGGATTGAAGAATCCAACGCTCTGATCAGCTCTGCAGGGATAAGACACCGAATTTGTCTGTTGGTGACTTCACTGGGGAAGATATTCACGATCATCTGCAAGGGGATTTTAATGGAATGTCCCGAGGGTATCTGTTCTGAATAGACGATCCAAAGCACTTAAAATTTACAGCAATTTTAAATGTTTATTGAGCATGTACCTGTAAAGCCCTTATGTGTCATGATGCAATGTTTATCAAAAATTCGGACGTCATTTTCGCAAACAAAACAGTAAAATGAAAATGAAAACAGAGATATACTGAATAACATGATTTTATTGATTGAATGGCCTCTGAATAGGCATTTACATTAAGAAGCAATCCCTGGAAAGAGGTAATCGCACAATAGATAAAACAAAAATTAATCTAATGGCAATGTGAAGTGGATTTCTATTGGGTTCCAATTCTGCTATGACTTGCCCGTCTTCAAGATCCTCCAGATGATCAGCTTTCTGAAAGAGTGGTTGGACTGTTTCCTATCCTTCAAAAATTTCCAGTCATTGGCACGAGATGAGATTCAGAGCTACTCAGAACGCAGTCATTCGCTTAATCCCTAACTTTTGCCTGGATCGCCCTTTTCGGGTTTTCAATCCATCGGGATACCCATTTTTGCCTAAGTTGCCTTTTCAGGTTTTCAACTTACCGGGTGTACGCTCTTTTCATTTTTAATCCCTAATTTTTGCCCGAACCTTTTCATTTTCTTGGTTCGTCGGGATGCCCATTTTTGCCTGGACTATTCTTTTTACTGTCCAGCGGGTCTATTTTATGCGAAGTATTTTTTAACTGCGTCTGAGTTCACAGGGGAAGCGAAGTCTTCACCCTCCATAGTTGCAAGCATTAAGGCCCCACCATCAAAAACCTTGGTGACAATATACGGTCCATCATAGTTAGGAGTCCACTTGCCCCTGTGATCTGTCTGAGGAGGAAGGATCCTTTTCAACACTAAATCTCCGACTTGGAAACAACGAGGACGCACCTTCTGATCAAAAGCTCTCTTCATCCGACTCTGATACAACTGCCCATGACAAATGGCTTCCATTCGCTTCTCTTCGATAAGACTCAACTCATTGAACCTTGTCCGAATCCATTCAGCTTCATCTAACTTGACATCCAACAGGACTCTTAGAGAAGGAATCTCCACTTCAACAGGTAGGACCGCTTCCATACCATACACAAGGGAGTAAGGGGTTGCCCCTGTCGATGTACGTACTGAAGTGCGGTACCCATGCAAGGCGAAGGGTAGCATCTCATGCCAATCTCTGTACGTAACGACCATCTTCTGCACAATCTTCTTTATGTTCTTATTTGCCGCCTCAACAGCGCCGTTCATCTTAGGGCGGTAAGGGGAAGAATTGTGATGCTGAATGTTGAAGTTCTGACACAACTCCTTCATCATTTTGTTGTTGAGATTAGAACCATTATCAGTAATGATTCTTTCGGGAATCCCATAGCGACAAATAATTTCTTTCTTGATGAAACGGGCAACCACATGTCTGGTGACATTCGCAAATGACGCTGCTTCGACCCATTTGGTGAAATAGTCGATGGCAACAAGGATGAAGCGATGCCCATTGGAAGCAGTCGGCTCAATCTTTCCAATCATGTCAATACCCCACATGGCAAACGGCCACGGCGAAGACATCACATTCAGAGGATTCGGCGGTACATGCACCTTATCAGCATAAATCTGGCATTTATGACACTTCCGAGCATACTTGAAACAATCTGATTCCATGGTCATCCAATAATAACCCGCTCTCAACAATTTCTTAGCCATTGCATGTCCACCGGCATGAGTACCGAAGGAACCTTCATGAACTTCCTGCATTAACATGTCCGCCTCGTGTCTGTCCACACATCTGAGCAAAACCATGTCGAAGTTCCTCTTATACAACACATCGTCTTTGTTCAAGAAGAAACTGCCTGCCAATCTTCTCAAAGTCTTTCTGTCATTGTTGGATGCCCCTGCAGGGTACTCTTGATTCTTCAGAAAGCACTTGATATCGTGATACCAGGGCTTGTCATCGACTACCAGTTCAGCAGCAAACACATACGCGGCCCTGTCATGGCGCATCACATCGATCCTGGGAGCATGGTTCCAACGAATTACCTTGATCATGGAGGATAGAGTAGCAAGTGCGTCTGCCATCTGGTTCTCATCACGAGGTATATGATACAATTTTACCGTTGTGAAGAAAGTCAACAGTCTTCTCGTGTAATCTCTGTAGGGGACCAGAGTGGGCTGGAGAGTATTCCAATCACCATTCACTTGATTGATCACCAGAGCTGAATCTCCGAAGATATCCAGAGTCTTGATTCTCAGATCAATGGCTTGCTCAATGCCCAAGATACAGGCCTCGTACTCAGCTTCATTATTTGTGCACTCAAAAGTCAAACGAGCGGTGAAAGGTATGTGGGCACCTTTCGGAGTTGTAATGACAGCACCAATTCCACTTCCTCTAGCATTGACAGCCCCATCAAACAACAAAGTCCACTTTTCGTTCGGATCAGGTCCCTCCCCGACAACTGGCTCTTCACAGTCTTTCATCTTGAGGAACATGATGTCTTCATCAGGGAATTCAAACTTCATCGGCTCATAATCATCAATCGGCTGCTCGGCAAGGTAGTCTGACAGAATACTACCTTTGATGGCCTTTTGCGACGTGTATTGAATATCATACTCTGTTAAAATCATTTGCCAACGAGCGACCCTTCCGGTGAGAGCTGGCTTCTCGAATATGTATTTCACTGGATCCATCTTAGAAATCAACAAGGTAGTATGGTTCAACATATACTGCCTCAGTCGGCGAGCAGCCCAGGCCAAAGCACAGCAAGTTTTCTCAAGCTGCGAATATTTGATTTCACAGTCGGTAAACTTTTTGCTAAGGTAGTATATGGCATGCTCTTTTCGACCAGACTCGTCATGCTGTCCCAATACACACCCCATCGAGTTCTCAGTCACTGATAGGTACATTATCAGAGGTCTCCCAGGAATTGGAGGTATAAGGATTGGAGGTTTCTGTAAATACTCTTTTATCTTCTCGAAAGCCCTTTGACAATCTTCATTCCACCTGATAGCCTGATCTTTCCTCAGCAATTTGAAAATTGGCTCACACGTGGTTGTTAGGTGAGAGATGAACCTTGCAATGTAGTTCAACCTCCCTAAGAAACTACGGACTTGCTTTTCTGTTCTTGGCTCAGGCATTTCCTGTATTGCTTTCACTTTGTCAGGATCCACCTCAATCCCTTTTCCGCTAACAATAAAACCCAGCAATTTTCCCGATCTCACCCCGAAAGTACACTTGTTCGGATTAAGCCTCAGCTTGAATTTCCTCAAACGCTCAAACAGTTTCTGCAAATTCACCAAATGTTCTTCTTCTGTCTGAGATTTGGCAATCATATCATCCACATAAACCTCGATTTCATGATGAATCATATCATGGAACAGAGTTACCATAGCTCGTTGATATGTTGCTCCGGCATTTTTCAGACCAAACGGCATCACCTTGTAGCAGAAGGTGCCCCACGGGGTTATGAAAGTTGTCTTTTCCATGTCTTCTGGTGCCATCTTGATTTGGTTATAGCCAGAAAAGCCATCCATGAAGGAGAATACCGAGAACTGAGCTGTATTATCCACCAAAACGTCGATGTGAGGTAATGGGAAATCATCTTTAGGGCTAGCTCTGTTCAGATCCCGATAGTCGACACACATCCGTACCTTTCCATCCTTCTTAGGTACTGGGACGATGTTTGCAACCCATGGCGGATAATTGGTGACTGCTAGAAACCCTGCATCCAACTGCTTTTGCACTTCTTCCTTTATCTTGACAGCCATCTCTGGTCTTGTTCTTCTGAGCTTCTGCTTGACCGGAGGACAACCTTCTTTGAGAGGCAAGCGGTGTACCACGATGTCTGTGTCCAGCCCAGGCATGTCCTGATAAGACCAGGCGAAGATGTCAATGTATTCTTGCAGCAATTTAATCAGCCCTTTCTTCACATTATCTTCCAAAGCAGCCCCTATCTTGATTTCTCTCTTGGCGTCTTCGGTGCCGAGATTAATCACTTCAACAAACTCTTGATGCGGTTGAATAACCCTTTCCTCTTGTTTCAACAACCTGGCAAGTTCTTCAGGGAGTTCACAATCTTCATCATCCTCTTCTTCAGCTTGAAAGATTGGATTTTCAAAGTCGAAGCGAGCCATAGCAGAACCGTTATCAATAGGATCCGGTGATGTGCATCTGCATGAGTGATGGTATGTGCTTATGAGTGTGAAAAAAAATGTGGAAACTAAACAAAACATTGCCATTTTTTTTATTATTATTATTTTTTTTTTTTGAAAAACTGCAAAAAAATAGAAAGACAAGGAACGAAATATTTGAATGCGAAAAGACGTCCTTTATTTATGATAAAAAAAATGCAAGTGTCACATAGACGGGCCCTACAATGAGTCGTTACGCCCTGGGTGGAACGTAAGACTTGGATATGCATGAATAAACAAAGAAAATTACTCTTCAAGAAGAGTGACTTGAATAATCTCTTCAGAAGACCAATTGTTGATGACTTCACCCGGGATCCTCGGACGCACCCAGTTATCGATGTCGCAGTCACTATCCCCATCTTCTTCGTTGACTGCAGAGACTTGACCATACTGAATGATGCCAGCACTGGAGAAAGTGATCGGCCCCTGAAGTGTTGAAGTTGTAGAAGTCAGAGCTGGCTGGTATCCAATCCCGAACTTATCTTCCTTAACTGGTAATTCCAACAGACGTCCCCAACCGGGAGCAACACCTGAATCCACCACGGCCTGTGCCTGCTTAAAGGATGAGATAGAGGCACCCGCTTTAACCTCTTCCACCGGAGCTGCATCCTTGATTTGAACTGACTCAAAAGCCTGACATAGAGTCTCATGAATTTCACCTCCTACTTCTACATACTTGAATGTAGACAGGTTACTGACCAGGATGTCCTCCTCACCACAGACGGTGATAATTCGTCCGTTGACCGGAAACTTAACCTTCTGATGTAGAGTTGAAGAGACTGCCCCAGCATTATGGATCCAAGGCCGACCCAGCAGGCAACTGTAGGAAGGACTGATATCCATCACGTAGAAGACAGTGTTGAAGGTTTGTGATCCAATCAGAATTGGCAATTCCACCTCTCCAAACACCGATCTCTTAGAACCATCGAAAGCTCTCACAATAAGATCTGAAGGTTTCAAGACCAAACCCTCTACTTCTAACTTCGACAGGGCCCTCTTGGGTAGCACATTGAGAGAGGAACCTGTATCCACCAGAACATGAGATAACATGGTGTCTCTGCATTCCAATGAGATGTGCAGAGCCTTGTTATGATTGCGTCCAGCTGGTGTTAAGTCAGAATCAGTAAAACCCAACCCGTTGCTTGTATGGACATTGGCAACGATCCCTTCTAGTTGGTTCACTGAGATCTCCTGAGGTACATATGCAGCATTAAGAACCTTCAGAAGTGCCTCCCTGTGTGCCTCCGAACACAATAGGAGTGAGAGAATGGATATCTTGGACGGAGTCTGAATCAACTGATCGACTACCTTGTAATCGCTTTTCTTTATGATTCTTAGAAACTCGTCCACGTCCTTTGCAAAAGTGGGCTCAGAACCATCTTGGGGTGCAGAGGTACCCTCATTCACGACTTGCTTGCCTTTGGTTTTCGCCACAGCATCAGCATTATCAGCTTGGGTAACCGGTGGTGAGAGCAATCTACCACTCCTGGTGAATCGCCAGATTCCACCAACATTATCCACTGCGGGACCTTCAAGTTCAGGCTTCTGACCCTCTTCTACTTTTAGTGGCCGTTCCACCTTATGATCGTGCGTATACACGCTCCCCCCATAATGCCATGGAATGGCCCTTTCACTGGTGAAGGGTAAAGGACCAGGGGTTGTGATGGTCATAGTAGGTCGTCGCACTGGTGGCGCGGGTTGCGCTTCTGGCACACTGATCTGATTAGTTGGATAGAAAATAGTTATAGTTGCAATGTCACAGTCGTACTCAGAAACCTCATTTGTTGGAGCATAAACATCCGAAACATCGGAATCAAGTTCAAATACAAAAGAGTCAACCGTATTGGAAAGAGTAAATACATCATCATGGACTGCGGAATCAGCAGGAACAACATCTAGGAACTCTTCAGTAGCACCTTCAAACCCTTCTTCCTCAACCCCTTCCATAAACTCTCGGACAGACAAATCTTCAACCTGGAGGATACCCTTGTCGAGCAAGGCCTGGATACCCTGCTGTAGCTTCAAACAACCTCCACTCTGAGTAGCACAATCCAAACAACCCTTCCCACAACCGGGGAAAACATCGGCCTTCAGCAAGCATCCTTTGATATCCGACAATGGAGTCTTCAACTTCAACACATCCTTAATGAACTTGGCTCTTCCCTCTACCATGTTAACATTCGCACCACCATGCTGCGGCATGGGATTGTTAACGACATTCGGAGCCGGTGCAAGGTCGATGGCCTTTGAATCTATGAGGTCTTGAACTACGTGCTTAAAAGCTTTGCAGTTCTCAATATTGTGGCCAGGTGCCCCAGAGTGGAAACTACACCTAGCGTTGGCGTCGTAACCCACCGGAAGTCTACCAACAGGAGGAGCCAGAGTGCGCAATTGCACGAGTTGTAGTTGTTGAAGACTAGAAAGCAACTGGGCGTACGACATTGGAATGGTGTCGAAACGCCGGTCCATCATCCTTTGCCTCTGTTGATAAGCGGGTCTGTTACCCGGTTGTTGCTGCTGTTGATACTGAGCTGGTTGACGTTGTGATTGTTGTTGTAGTGGCGCTGCAGCTGGAATGGTCACCGCCGCAACATACGGTTGTTGATGATAATTCTGAAAATTATTCCTTCTAACACCTCTGTTCTGATAGGAAGCCAAAGAATTCACTCCCCCCTCTCTTTGCTTATGTCCTCCAACGAACGACTTTTTTACCCCTGACGAAGATCCTCCTCCACTTTGGATCTTGCAGGTCTTCAGGTAATTCTCCACCCTCTCTCCGGTAGAGACCACATCAGCAAAGTTGGAAGCATTGCACCCCACCAGACGCTCTAGATAAGGTCCAGGCAACGTATTCATGAACATGTTGGCCATTTCTTTCTCCAGCATAGGGGGCTGAACACGGGAAGCTGTCTCCCTCCAGCGTTGAGCGTATTCCCTGAAGCACTCATTGCTTTTAAGAGACAGATTCTGAAGTTGAGTTCTGTCCGGAGCCATGTCTGCATTATACTGATACTGCTTCACGAAGGCCTCCGCCAAATCCCTCCAGCAACGGATGTGGGCTCTGTCCAGTCTCATATACCATTCCAAGGATGCCCCAGCTAGGCTGTCCTGGAAGAAGTACATAAGTAGCTTCTCGTCATCAGAGTATGCAACCATTTTACGGAAATAGGCTTGCACGTGAGTCTTGGGGCAAGAGTTGCCCTTGTACTTGTCAAAGACCGGGACTTTGAATTTCGGTGGCACTCTCACACCTGGGACCAGCCCTAAGTCAGCAACGTCTACTCCCAAAGGATTCTGTCCTTCCACTGCCTTCAACCTCTCTTCCAATCTCCTGAACATGGGGTCTACGCCATGACCCATGCCAAAGTCTTCATGAAGTGGGGGAAACTGATCGTCCTGATCATCATGAACGGTATGTTGACCGGGGTTGGCATGCGGGATCGGGATAGGCCCCGGTCCACTGGGTCCGTTAACCTCTCCAGCTGGAGGTTCAGTCACTGTCTCTGGTTAAGCAGGGGGATTCCCCTGTATTATCTGCCTGAGCTCTTGTTGTCCCTGAGCCACCCCTTCAACCACATCCATGAATTGGGTCATGCGGGCCCTCATCTCAGCGAGCTCTGCTTGTACACCTTCCATTGCTCTCTGTTGATTCCTCCGGGTACCGTATCGGTGAATGCCTGAGTCAGCTATCCTGCTAGTGGAACACCAAACAATATGAGAACACCGCAGCGGTACCTGTTATGCAAGATATGACAATGAATATGTAAATGTAATGACATGTTTATCCATTCCAAAAGGTATTCTGCCCCCTTGATTCCAGTCTCACATCAAGTGGGTAGTGCAAGAAAGCCGAGTCATGGATAAACTTCTGAGATCAAGATGTAATAAAGGGAAACCATCATACAAATGAGTTCAAGGAAAGGGCCTTAGCCAAAAAATACATCAAAGGAGGATCTCCACAACAAGCCTGTGGATCATCACTACACAGTACCAAAGCAATAAGTAAAGAGAGGAACAAACAAATCAGAAGTCAGCCTCCTGTATACAACCCATAAGGACCGTTCCTCACTTCATCCAGTAACGCCACCGTGTCAGGATGATCTGGAGATTCTGTCAAACGCCGGATAAGCAGATTCCTCTTGCGAATGTTCCTATCCAGTTCGTTGATGTGTTCTTTGTAGTAATTCCCATCATCTTCTCCAAATACCTCTTCAAGTCTGGATTTCTTCAAACTTGCCAGCGTCTTGAGTTCTTCGATATATCCTTGAGCCTCATTGAGTTGATATGTGATATAACCATTAGTTGATCGGGTACACAGCAGCTCATGGTTCTTCCCCTTCAGCAAAGTCTTCAATTTCTCTATCTGACCAGTCAGTTCAGCCACCGTCTCTTCCTCCTTTGTCTTCCGAGAAGTTGAAAATGCATCCCATCGCTCTTGCCACCCAGCTAATTTACCACGAGCATCCATTAACTGCTGCTTGACTCGCCTCAACTCAGAACTGGATGATCTCAAGGCTTCGTCTGTCTTCCTGAAGAAATTCACCTCCACAGCAAATTTCCTTTCAGCTTCCTCTTGCAATTTGACGGTTTCCTCCTTCTGATATTCTGACTCATGGAATCGATGCATACAGTCTTGCAATTTCTCCCTTAACTCCGAGTTCTCGATTTGAAGTCCTTCTGTGGTGTTCTTCAACTTGTCATACTCCTCTCGGCTCACCGTTGCTGACTGCTCGAGAGTAGGTGAATACAAGGGTTCTTCAATAGGAAACGGTAGACCAAACTCTTCGATTCTTCCTTGAAGCCATTCTCCATACTGAGGGTAAGCTCTACAATCTCCTTTCCCAAGAACAATTCTTCCTTTCTTGATCACCTTGAGCCAGGCCTCAGCTGCCTTACGGGATACAGTCAAATCAGGCGAAGAATGGAAAAACAGAGATTCTTCCACATCCTTTTCCAAAGGTGGAGTTCTTAAGGCATATCCAAACTGTCTAACTGCAAGAGAAGGATTATAGTTGATTCCTCCTTTTCTTCCTACCAACGGAACATTCGGGAAGTTCCCACAACTGTGAATAATATCTGCCCGAAGCAAACTCCGGTCAGACCACCAAGAAATATCTTCAGCTCTCAACCCCATCAATCTCTTTGACCAACTCAACGAGTCCTTGACATCAATGAATGCTCCTGACTTGGGTAGGTGAGAACTGAACCACTTATAGAACAAAGGCGCACAACAATTCAACAATCCTCCTTTTCTATTCTTATTCTTGTGGTGCACTGAATGAAAGAAATCTCCCAGCAAGGTCGGCACTGGATTTCCCAACACGAAGAGGCGTATGGCATCTACGTCTATAAATTTGGCGACATTAGGGAACAAGACAATCCCATACACACAAAGAGCCAACACAGCATTGAAACCCCTCTGGTCACCATCTTCAAGCTTCTTCTTTGCTTCTCCCAATAAGAAACTCAGATGAAAACCGTTAACTTCTCCCTTCTGACACATATTAGCCTTCAAAACTGATTCCCTCAAATATGTGGTTGAAGCAACCATGCTGAGATCGGGCAGACACTCCGAGCTGTAGAATAGCAACTGTGACTTGATGGGAATTCTGAGAAAACTGGCAATCTCCTCCAAAGTAGGGACCAAAACATAATCCGGGAATGTGAAGCACCTCAATGGATGGTCATAGAACTGCAGTAGTGTGAAGAGAGCATCATGTTGATCTTTGGAAAGAACCGCGACGAAACTTAGAATTAAACCGTAATCCTCTCGGAATCCTTCTAGAGAACCAGGATCCATTAACTTCATCAGTTGTTGGATGGGCTCCAAACAGACCACCGGAAACTTGTAGGCGACGAGTCTCTTTCTGCCAATATCCATCTTAAGAGAACCAGGAAAAACCCCGACCGGAATCAAGAAGAAGATGTAAACCCCCTAGAAATGGATAAACATGTGTTAAATGATATGAATGCAAATGATGTGATGATGTGAATGCAATGCAGCGGCGTGTCAATCAGGATTGCTGTATCTGCTTGAGCATTTGTCAGGTTGCACTGTCTGAAGAGAAAACCACTGAGGAATATAATACGAGATCAAAGCACTGCTCCAGAAAACCGGGTTGGTTGGCGGTTAAGGTTTCCTGAATTTAGCCCGCCCCTCACTGGTAGGTTCTAAGAACAGAAGTTCGTCAACTTCAGCCCTTCAGTCGCGAATAATACGTTTACCATTGAAGGTTTGGCATTATTACGGAATAAAAGACCTCCACTGACTCCCCTCAACAGGACATCCTAAAGCAAGTTCCCAGTCTCGGGGTCCTCGGATTGATCAGCGAGAATGTGCCCACCAGAGCTAACATAATCACGTCTCGGAGGAGAGGCCTCGACTGAGTTCTCGGGAAATGGTCACCAGAGTCGACAATTTCTAGGGGAATATTATGTCGTTACGGAACATCCGTAGGACATAGTATATCCAAGAGAAACCTCGTCTGGGTGTGGTTCTTCACGAACGACTTAACGCAGCAACATACCACGCAAGCCTCATGAACATCCACTCTAAAACCTGTGTGTACACTCAAGCCTGGGTAATGGGCTTATCTCTCGTAGAACATCCCATCCCAACAAACAAACAAACAGCAGCAGATACAGCAAACATATGTACATGAATGCAATTAGGCAAATAAGTAACTGCACAAAAGAATGAACACTCAATAAACAAGAAAACACACAAGCTAGGAAGGACTCGCTTAGGGAAGATGGACCAGCAAGAGGTCAACTTCTACACTCCCCAGCAGAGTCGCCAGCTGTCGCAACCTGAAAAATACAGTGCGAAAAAAAAAACAACCGGCGAAAGAAAATGACAGAAGAGTCGCCACCGTGCGTTATTCATCCCAAAGGAGGGAAAGGAAACGCTCGAAGTAAACCTGAAAATAGGAAAGAAAAAGACAAGGTCTCGCAACCAAATCTTGGGTTCGGGAGTCGGTTATGCGAAGGGAAGGTATTAGCACCCCTACGCATCCGTAGTACTCTACGGGATCCACTTTTGTAGTTCTTGTCTAAAGGGTGTGAGTTTATCTTGTGCTGTTTACTAAAAGGTTAAGAGAAATGACTCGCGCGGATGCCGCATCCACTGCATACGTATCTCATCTGAATATGAGAATCAGAGTCTTCGTAGCTCGGCTGACCTATGGGTTGGGGGTAATTGTGCTCGCTAAGACATCGCGTCTTATGCCTACGTATCTCATCTGGAATGAGAATCAGAGCAAACCGTAGTTCGACTAACTACGGGGTTATGGATTATGTTACGGGGTGAACAACGTTACTACGCAATCTACCGGATGCTCGACCTTTGGAGACTTACTCGCCTGTAGTAGAAGGAGTAAACGTGTTGCTTTGGGTTTTAGGTTTTGTTTGCGTTGTAGGAACGCGCATGCAAAGAGGAAGTCCTAGGCGGAGGAACAGTGCTACCTAAATTGGCATGCAAACGGGAGACTATGCGAAGCCTCGCGTCCTATGGGGAAACAATCACATCACACAAAACATATATCTTGAAATAGAAAAAAAATGCCACCAAGGGGCTCAAACATTGCCTCCTATCGAGGTCTTCCAGCTAAGAAATAGTAGAAATAAAAGGGAAGAAGTAAAATACCACACGGATCAAGATCCGAAGTTACAGCAATTAAAGGATAAACAACCCTGAGATTCTCCCAAGCTGAGGCCATCAAAGAAAACCAATCAGTACGGGAAATCAGAATAAACCTCCGGAGGGTATCCCTGCGAGAATATGTGAGCCCTCACAAAAACTCAACAAAAGGGGTTAGGCAAACAGGATTGAAATCAAAAGATAACAAGGCCATGGCAACACAAAGAACAGGTTAGAACAAAACGAAATAAAGCAGATACTGTCACATTCGCGACTGCTTCGCCTAGCGAAAGCCTAACGAAGCTTCGCTGCGTGCTCGCCTAGCGAAGCGGCTAGCGAGCACCTGCGGGATTTGGATTTTCCATTGGTACCTGCACGATGTTAAAGATTCCAGATCCTATGGCATTCACCTCATAAACGAAATTGTTAAATAGTCAAGGCATAAATCACATATTCATACACAAATATAACCCTGTGGGCCAAGCCTGAGGTTACCTCATATATTCAGTATTCAACCCGAGGCATAGAGTAATAGGAACAGAGGCATACCTGATGAGAGACCTGTTAAAATTGGAAGGCAAGGCCGGATTGGCGAAGCAACGTTTAGGGTTTGCGTGAGGCGGAATGAACTCCTCAGGGCTGCCCGAAGGTTGCTGCAGAGTAGTTCCTAGGTTTGAAACTCCACGTGAACTCCAAGTCTATTTCTCAGGGAATTTCCAAGTGTCTGACACCCTACTGAAACTCTTATATTTATAGCTGATTTTCGTGGACTTGTGGGCTTGGAATGAGGGAGACCCAAAATTTGTTATATTTTAATTATTTATTTATTTTTCTTTTTTTTTCTTTTTTTTTTTTTTTTTTTTTTTTTTGGAAAAACTGAAGGGTAAATTTTGGGGTATTACAGCCATTAATAACACATTTTCATCATCAGATTCTCCTCTGGCTATGTTTGCTTATTCTGATTTCCTTTCTGTGTTTGACTAAGAGTTAACAACAAAATGACCAAACTTCTTACAACAGTAACATTGAACATTCTTCTTGTCAAACTTCTCCTTTCCCTTTCCCTTATGATGTTTCTTCTCATCAAAGTTGGAGGTTTTTGACTTCTGATAACCACCATGTATCTTCTTGACCTCTGACCAAGGCTGCTTATGATTCTTCTTCCCAGAAGACGCTTTCAAAGCATGATATACCTCTCTTTCAGAAGTTCTCTCAGTCAGACGCAACTATTGTGCCTCTAGACTGCTCTACAACTCTTTAATTCTCATGGTGCTCAGATTCTTAAAATGTCCAATTGCTACAACAATGTAATCAAATTGAGGAGTAAGAGATCTTAATACCTTCTCAATGATCAAAATCACTCTAGAGATGTAATTTGGTACCTTTTTATTTTTCTTCACGTTGAGATTTTCATACTTCTTACGTAGAGACTGAAGCTTCATCTTCTTCATTGATGCATCACCATCGTAGCACGGTACTAGTGTGTCCCATACAACCTTCACCGTCGTCGAATCAACGATCTTCTCAAAAACATTCACATCCACACACTGATGGATGTAGAACAAAGCTTTCTAATTTTTCTTCCTCAACTCTCTATACGTGTTCCTTGGTGTCTCAGTTGCATCCGTTGCAACCGCTGCATAACCAAGATCAAGAACATCTTGAGCGCCAAACAACACACGCATTTGAATCGTCCACCGATTCTAGTTCTTTCCATCAAATACTGGAAGCTTCGTATTCAAGCTACCGTTTCCACCGTTCATAGTCGATATTGTGCAAGAATTCACTCAGATCTCACCAAACACTCGTGTTTCCCAATCTCGCAAAATCATAAAATGTGATTCTGTTACGATTTCAATTGTAAATTCAACGTGAATTCAAGAAAGGAAATCAATCACGCACGCCTCACCGTTCACTCATGTTTTCCTTGGTGTTTATCGTGGATCAAAATCGGAACTCTAGATACCAATTGTTGGTGCACAAGAGGAAGAGAGAGAGAGATAGAGAAAAGTTTCTAATAGATTTTAACAAGAAAATTAAAATTCTATTATGAAAAGATATATGTTCTACTTATATACTAATCAAAGTAAATGTAAATTCAAATGCAAGTTAAATTATATCTAAATGAAACTGAAATAAAATACAATATAACAAAAGAATCAAACTAACGTGGAATCAATTTAGGTTTACATTAAATATTTTAAAATTAAATAAATAATATTTTAAAGATAATAACATTTAAATATTTTAAAACAATTAATTTTTATTTATAATAATAAAAAAAATTTAAAGATTTTTTTTAATAGAAGTACTGTACTAGTAAAACTGAGTGCAACTTATTCTTATCTCATTTTTTATCAAAAAAAAAAAGAAACTACTTTATATCCTCTCACTTTAGTCTCAATGATTTAAAAGTTTCTTCTTTCTCTAGGGTTTCTTTTCCTTTTACAGTGTAATTTACGCAACAGTGCTTTCTGCACAATGTCCATATATAGAGCAACTTTACTACCTTTACTCGGTTGTATTTAACTTTGTCAGATGGTACACTTTAATTTCTCAGCATCTGTTCTTTTTTTTTTTCAGGAAAAGTTAATAACATTTTTTGGACCATGTTATAGTACAATTTAAATTTCAATTAATCAGCTGGTCAATTTTCTCAGACATTGCTTTCATAGGAAGCTATATACAGTGTATTGAAAATGGCGAATGATATGGAATTTATTATGGATCAATGTAGTAGGGTTTAACAGAAGGTCAAGTTGCAATCTTAAGATGGATAACTTTTTGAACCGTGGTGGATTTTATGTATATATAACTATATAGCTAAAAACTAAACATGTTATTGTTGTGAAGACAGTTTTAATTATTTATGAGTACGATTATTTGGTAGCATATGGTCATTGTACAAAGTGGGACACATTTGATTGTCCTTTAAACCATGCGCAATCAATCCATCATCATCCACTATAGGGTACAAACACATCGGTGTTGGGATGTAGATGTGCATTTAACACATTTGTTGTCAAGTTTTTGAAAGTGAGAGGATTTGAATATATATTTCTAAGTAATGATAATTCTAAATTTAAAATTCTATAGGTAAGTGTATGAATTCAATTTAAAATAAAAATTCACTCGTTACAAAACAACTATTTCACATCGATTGGACTTAGTATATGAATGTGAATTAGATAAATATTAATTATAAGTGAATAAAATGTTAAACAATTTTAAAATTTTGAATGGAATGGTTAACTCTCTCTCTCTCAAAAATAAATAAATTATCTCAAAGTATATATTTATATATTGACACACAAAAAAAAAACCTCAAAGTGCAATTGAAAGTTGTAAGTCCTAACGTTTGAAAATGATATTGGTGAGCGTGAGTTGGGCGGTGGCATGAAGATCATAAATTGCATAGAGACAATGTATCTTTTCTCACTAATATTTGTCTCTATCAGTGTGAGAGGCACACATGCTGCCAAGTAGAGTAGAATATCAGTAACAATGAATGGGCCATTATCTTGGATCACGCGCCTGTGTTGATGTGAAATATTGAATGTCTTGATGCAGGCAGAGGCTCCTTCAGCACCAGCCTCTATATCTATCTATCTATCACTGCCATTATTGTCCTTTTCTAGGACTGCACCATTGTTCTGTACTTTTGTCTCTAACTGGCATGCATTCTGATAGCATCACAACCAATCTCTACCTTTCCCATTTTTATGTATAGTAGCTTTCACATGCCTAATAAAAATAGCCCCAGAGTGACTGGATCATAATCATGTAGTTTATGTACTAGCTTAGTTAATTCATGAAATCATATATATGCGCAGTAATTTCTTAGTGAATCTACTCAGTCAAAATTACTTTTATTTAAATCAAACACTTTAGATTTAATATGTACTTTACTATAGTACTCCCTCTTATACCATTGTCGGGAAAAAAATGTTGTAACCTTAAATAAGGAAAAGATAATAAAGATGAGACTTTATGTTCTAATAAAATTTAATTATTAGGTAGAAAATGTTCTACAAAAAATATCCGATCACCATGGAGAAAGATTCGTTTGTAGACGGCGATATATTAAAAGCTTTAGATGATACTAGAAATTGATTGAACATATACAAGTTTCTTTTAGATTTGGTGTGACAAACGTCGTATCAGAAAATTCTTTTTTGATTACGAAAGAGAGGGAAGAAAAATAACAAGATTTTAGTTAGAATCATCTTTCTATTCACTTTTCTAAATAGGATAAAAAGTTACTGTAGATGTTTGATTGACTGCATTTTGTGTTAAAACACTAACTGTATTCTGATGTCTTGACTGATGTCATGACATGCTTGAGTAGTATGCTGCAGGATTAGCTAATACAGGATTTACTGAATGTCAAACTGGATGCTATGACATTCATCCCTGACAGCAGATACTGAACTATAGAATAGTTGGTTTTCTGTTATAGCTCAGTATTTAGTTCAGTCTGTTTTTCAGGAGAATAACAGACCTAGCACATAGCCTATTGTCTGAATGTCAAACTGAATGTTATGATATTCATCCTTGACAGCAGATACTGAATTATAGGCAGGTTGGTTCACTACAAGAATAACTTTGTGCAGCCACGTGATTTAGTGACGTGAAATGCACGTGGCAAAAAATGCCAATTACGACGTGAATTTCACGTGGCTAAAGGTAAAATATAATAAAAAAATGGAATGACAACTTTTCAGGTTGGGGGGAAATGAAAATAATTAAAATTTGGTAGTGACATGCAGATCACGTCGCTATTTTAAATTTAAAATTCAAATAATGTTTTGTGAAATGTAATTCACGTCGCAACTAGTGACGTGCTGATCACGTGGGTACATGTGGGTACAGATGACCGTTTAATGGTTTGTGGCGTGTAAATCACGTCGCAAATAGCGACGTGACAAGCATGTGGGTACAGATGACCGTTGAATGGTTTGTGGCGTGTAAATCACGTCGCAAATAGCAACGTGTTTACCACGTGGGAACCTTTCCTTTACCTTCCCTCTTCTCTCCCTCTTCCCTTCACCGTTTCATTCTTCTTCTTCTTCGTTTCCTCTTCCCTTCCACCTGCAGACCCATTTTCCCCTTCAACCCATTTCTCTCCTTCAAGCTTCAGATCCATTGTGAAATTGGAAATTTAAAGGTAAATACTTTTATTATTTCAACTTAAACCCATTTCTGTTTAATATATATGAATTTTATTTTAATTATTGTATTTTTTTTTTAAGAAATAGCTAAGAGTGAATTATTCATTCAAGAATTTGGAGCAAACAGATTCAAAGTCTTCATCCAGGTATATTCAAAATTGTGAAATTTAATTTTTTTTTAATTATTTTCAGATTAGTTAAATGTATTGAGTTTGGACTGGATTATGTGTTGTACTTATTATGTATTAAAACCGAATTTATTTGGACTGGATTTTGTTTTTGTGCACATTATGTATTAAAATAGAATTTGTTTAGAAATTTAATGTATTATATATTTAGAATTTGTTTAGAATTTGTTTATAAAACATATACCCTAATGTATTATTAAAACAGAATTTGTTTAGAATTTGTTTAGAAATATAATATATAATAGTTTTAAAAAAACAGAATATTTAATGTATTATATATTTAATGTATTATACAAAAAAAACAGAATATTTTATGTATTAAATTTTTATAGTTTAGAAATAGATTTTATATAATATACTATTAATACCAATACTATCCTCTCTATTAATACCCTATTTATAAAATCATTTTTAATTATTTCTAGAGAAATTATAAATTTCAAAAGAAAATCATGTCAAGCTTGGAAATATTAAAACTTTGATATTACTTTGTTTAGAAACTATTTAATGCCTTTATATATGTGCACATTATATTTTTTAGAAATATAATATATAATTTTTTTTAAACAAAATATTAAAACAGAATAATATTTATAAAAAAAAACGAAATATTTTGTTTATTAGAAAAAGTAATATGAATCATGTCTAAAAATAGAAGTTGTATTATTATTTAGATAATATGGTTAGTTTAAAAAATATAATAGATTAGTGTTTTGAGTAAAAATTGATAAGTGTGTATATATATTATTTAGATAACTAAATAAATAGAAGTTGTATTATTAATATTATGTTTAAAATAATGTATAAAAAAACAAAACATTAATTTCATATATATTAGGGTATATGTCTAAAATGTTTTTTTTTTAAATAACACATATTAGGGTATATGTTTTATAAATATATGTTTAGTTTAAACAATAAAGTATATAATAGTTATATTATATATTTATTAATAGTATAATATATTTTTTTTAAATTGTACGTAATAATTAGTTGGATGTACGATAGAACGATTTTTAAATTGGACGATAGAGGAATATCACTTTTGAAATTAAAATAGTAACGATTTTGTAAATGTGCAGTATGGAATATTTTCATTACTATCGTAGTTGGATGTACGATAGAACGTATCCAGGAAGACGTGGACTTAAACCGAACTTTGAGGAAGGAGTTAAAGGGTTTATCACATGGGCTTTCGCTCAAGAATGTTGTCTAAGCGAAGGAGGAGTAAGATGTCCTTGTCTAAAATGTGAATGTAGACCTATAATTAGTGACCCGGAGGAAGTAGAACGTCATTTGAAGAGAAGGGGTTTCATTAAAAATTACTGGGTTTGGACATATAATGGAGAACAGTTGCCGAGTAATGTACAAAGGACTACGACTACACATGCTTCTAGCAGTCGATCACATATGGAACACCGGGAAGAATTTAGTTTGATCAGTGACATGGTTGGCGATGCTTTTGGGGTTAACGTGACCTATGATGAACCTCAAGACTTCGATCAGGAAGAGTTGCCGAATGAGGAAGCTCAAAAATTTTATCAATTGTTGCAAGAAATGAATACGCCGTTGTTTGAAGGGTCGTCAGACTCAAAATTATCGATGTGTGTGAGATTATTGGCCGCCAAGTCCAATTGGAATGTTCCTGACCAGTGTTTGGAATTCTTTGCAAAAATGATGTTGGACGCAACTCCTACGAAAGACAACCTTCCCACAAGTTTTTATGATGCAAAGAGGTTGGTGTCGAAATTGGGTTCAGAGGTAAGAAAGATTGACTGTTGCACTAATGGTTGCATGTTGTTTTACGATAATGAGTTTGGTACTAATGATGGATCGTTGGAGGAATGTAAGTTTTGTAAGAGTCCGAGATACAAAGTTCGCAGTAAAGCCATTAACCGTAAGCAAAAACATGTGGCAGTGAAGTCCATGTTTTATCTGCCGATCATACCAAGGTTAAAAAGAATGTTTGCTTCAATGCATAGTGCAAGTCAAATGACATGGCATCATACAAACCAAACAAGTTCGGGCACAATGCGACATCCATCTGATGGTGCGGCATGGAAGCACTTCGATATGATACATCCTGATTTTGCAGCAGAACCTAGAAATGTCAGACTTGGACTATGCTCTGATGGTTTTACTCCATATGTCCAAGCGTCTGGAAGTGGATATTCTTGTTGGCCAGTTATTGTTACCCCTTACAACCTCCCTCCTGAGATGTGCATGACAAAACCATACATGTTTTTGACTTGCCTCATTCCAGGTCCAAAGAGTCCAAAAGCTGGAATAGATGTGTATTTACAACCTTTAATTGATGATTTGAAGAGGTTATGGATTGGAGAATGGACTTATGATATATCTTGCAAACAAAACTTTACTATGCGAGCAGCCTTGATGTGGACTATAAACGACTTTCCCGCATATGGCATGTTGTCCGGTTGGGGGACACATGGAAAAATGGGATGCCCGCATTGCATGGAACACTCTCATGCGTTCACGTTGGAAAAAGGGGGGAAAAGTTCGTGGTTTGACTGTCACCGCAGATTCCTACCGAAAGATCATGTCTTTCGAATAAATAAGAATGACTTCAAAAAAGGCATAAGAGTAACAGACTTGCCTCCCCCTCGTTTCTCACCTGGTGAAGTATGGAACCGAGTTAGTGAACTGCCAAAATTCACAGATTATGGTAAAGCTTGCAGAATTGAAGGATATGGGGGATCTAGTTTTCCTCATCTGGGACTTCATCATACCATCAGACTGGGGGATCTAGTTTTCCTCATCCCTCACAGGTACCCCCACCCTTCATGCAGTCTGGGATCTTTCCAGATCCCACACAGGTACCTCTGTCGTCCCAGCATCCCACAAACACACCATCATCATCCACGCTTTCGAGGTCCCACACCCCACCTACCACACACATGCCCTCATCATCCACGCATCATGGGGGATCTCGCACCCCACACCCACCACGTGCCACAGATATACCCGTGCCTGAGGAGCAGGAGGAGCAGGATGACCAGGAGCAGCAGGATGACCATGTTTTAGAGCAACCAACTGCAAATCCCACAGAGTATGAGATGATTGATGGCAGATATTTTATTGAGCCATGTGGAAAATCGTAAGTATCTAATTTATAAATTTTATTTAGTATACATGTTTCCATGTTTCCATGTTTATAATTAACACTTATTCAAATTGTTGTTTAGTTTCTCTCCGAGTAGGCCAGCTGCACAGTGTGTAAAACATGTGATTCAACAAATGTATAAAAAAGCTTGGAAGTCATTCAAAGAACTTTCCAAGGATGAGAAAGATGAATGGTTTGATAAATTTAAGGTAAAATAAATTTTATTGTTGTTATTTTAATTAGTTATTTTATTGTAATATATTATCTAACACTTATCTAACAATTTTTTTGAATGTCATACAACATTGTAGGAAAAGTGTACGTGGAATGTAATGGATGAATATATGATTAGAAAAAATTATCGGGGAAGAACATCTGTCCGACTTTCTGACATGCTTAGGCGTGTCAGACTTGATTGGGAAGAACGAAATATTCGTCCCAACTGGATAGGCAAGGAAGTATTTGACGAACTTCTTGCCTATTGGGCTACCGATAATTTTAAAGCTAAATCTCAAAAAGCAAAAGACATGAGAGCATCCGAAAGGGGGGGTTGCCTTAATGCTACAGGAAGTATAAGCATTGGAGAACATGCAAAACGGATGGTAAAAATTATAACTACGGTTTAAAATTATATTTTGATTTATTATGTGTTTAATTAAATTTATTTATATTAATCAGACTAAGGCACAAGGAAGACCCCCCCGACTTAATGAGTTGTTTGTGAAGACCCGTACAAAAAAATCGGGGGATTTGGTTGATGATCGGTCGAGAAGAACTATAGTAAGTTGTTTCTATTTTATTTTTTTTTGTTAAAATTCTATCAATTTTGTGGCGTGAATTTCACGTGGTAATAATGTTTGTGGCATGAATTTCATGTGGCAACAATATATGTGGGATTCTTTTCATGTCACAACTGTATCTAATTATTTTATTTGTTGTATGTGTAGGAGGAGTATCAAAGATTGCTCACACAATTTCTAGTTGAAAATCCTCAATATACACCTGTTGGTTCTAATCCGCTTGATCCACGCGTGGATATGTATATTTGGAGCTTAGTCACTGGAGGGAAGGGACGTAATGGGTGTTTTTTTGGTGTTGGTCCTTTGGCTGGCAACTACAGAACCGGAGATAGAACTTTATTTGATAGAGTTGCAAGTGGGGAAGGAACGTCCCGTCCAACACAATTGACACCTGAAATGATGGAAACGGTGAGGCAACTGGCTCTAACAGAGGCTAGACGAGAGACGGCGGAGCGTGAGGCGGCGTTAAAGGCCGAATTAGAGGAAATGAAAAAAAGACAACACGATATGGAGGAGCAAATGAGACAATTTATGCAGTCCATGAGTAGAAATCAAAATCAAAGAACAACTGAAGACGATGAAGATGACGACGAATTTGATGTGTAATATTTATTTAGTTTTAAATATTAATTTTTGTATAAATAATTACTTTGCTATTTTTATAATACATTTTCATATGTGTAATTTTAATTTAAAAATATTTCACTTAATTATTAATTATTCTATATTTTATTATTTATTAATTATTTTATCTTTTATTAATAATATAATTTAATAATAACAATATATTTTATCTTTTATTTTAATTTTGTTTTTAAGTTGTGAAGTGTAAATCACGTGGGTAATTTGCCACGTGATTTTCATGTGGCAACATACCATCCATTTTCAAATGTTGTGACGTGATATTCATGTGGCAAAGTTGTGTCATGAATATCACGTGGCAAAGTTTAAGCGCAGAAGGAAGTTAATTCACAATGTTGCGACGTGATTTGCCTTTGGCAAATTAGCGACGTGTTTATCACGTCACAAAAAGTTGCCACACGCGTTCCAGCGACGTGAATCAACACGTCGCTATTTTTGACTAGTGAAGTGATTTTCACCTTTGCCACGTGATAATCATGTGGCAGGGGGGAGTTTTTCTTGTAGTGGTTTTTCTGCTACAGTTCAGTATTTAGTTCAGTCTGTTTTTCAGGAGAATAACAGACCTAACACATAGCCTATTGCCTGAATGTCAAACTGAATGTTATGACATTCATTCCTGACAGCAGATAGGCCACCCATGCTGGATGGTTCTAAATATGATGACTGAAAACCTCGTATGATAGCCTTTTTGAGGTCTCTGGATAGCAAGGTCTGGAGAGCTGTCAACAAAGGATGGGAACATCCAACGAAGACAGGTAAAGATGGAATCATTTTGCAAATTCCTGAAGAAGACACTACGCCAAATAAGGGAAAAGAGGGCGCTTTTTTTGGCCTATAACAGCGCTTTTAAGCGCCCTCTAATCTGGCGCTGGCATAGGTAAAGACAGCGCTTTGTTTTCTTGGAGAAAGCGCTGTCTAAAGTGGCCACATTATAGTGCGCTTCCAGAAAAAAGCGCCCTCTGGAGTGGTCCATAAAGTGACACCTTAGAGGGCGCTTTCTGGAAAAAGTGCCCTCTAAAGTTGTCAATGTAAAGTGTTTAGAGGGCGCTTTCAGGAAAAAGCGCCCTCTAAAGTTTTCAATGTAAAGTGTTTAGAGGGCGCTTTCAGGAAAAAGCGCCCTCTAAAGTTGTCAATGTAAAGTGTTTAGAGGGCGCTTTCTGGACAAAGCGCCATCTAAAGTTGACAATGTAAAGTGTTTAGAGGGCGCTTTCAGGAAAAGCGCCCTCTAAAGTTGTCAATGTAAAGTGTTTAGAGGGCGCTTTCTGGACAAAGCGCCCTCTAAAGTGTTAGTTATTTTAAAAAAAAATGTTTGAAAAACAGTGGATATTTAATTGGTAACCTGTAAAGCGCAAAAGTGTTGTAATTCATATTGGTAACCTGTAACCTGTAAAGCGCATGCTGCAAAAGTGTAAAATTCATATTGATTTCATCCTTTAATCCAATGTTATACACCATTAATCCATTGATATATACAACATGAATCCATTTATATACAACATTAATCCTCCATATATACAACATTAATATATGATTCTTTGATCAACAATATACAACAACATCATGATTTAGTAAAATTACAACAACAATATACAACATATATACAACAACAACATACAACAACAACATTCCATACATATATGTACAACAATATACAACCTAGCTATATGATTCTTTGATCAACAATGAATTGACACAATTCATCCTTGATTTCATCCAAATGAGCTCTTGAGTATGTCTTGTATTCCTCAAAGTACTACAATTAAGAGAATAAAAAATATTCATGATTTAGTAACAAATTAGATGAAATATCCGATAGTATTAAAATAAACCCTAAGTTATTATTCCATACCATTTTTGGGATGTCTATACGATTCAACGCAATGATGTCTCTCATAAATCTCATTACAAAAAATCCGCAATCGACCGAATTATTTTGCTGAGGACACTACACAGAAAAACAAACAATATATATATATAGTTAATTTCTTACAAACACTATTATAAGCAAAAAAACAAACACCATTATAAGCAAAAATAAGATACTTAATATATACCTGAACTCTGATCCAGGTAATGTCCTTCCTATTGCGGTATTTCTTTTTCAATCTAAATTTTAGTATTGCCCTAACAAAATAAAAACGTATATTGAGATCAATCTGACAGACATAATTAAATATACAAATACACACGAATATTTAAGGGAATTTCACTTACGCGTCAACCGTCTTCTTCATATTCGGATATTTCGTCCAATCACCCGATAAAGAATCGAGATAATACACTATTAGTCTCGAAAGATCCATAGCAACCAACACCCAGTGACCACTGTAAAATAAAACAAAAATTTAGATAATTGAAAATTTTCTACGTAAAAGATATACATAGATTAGAATGAAATTATTAGGAAGAAAATTTAACCCGTTGCCAGAATTAAACGGTATAAAATACAAATTGGGTGTATTATCATCGGCCGCCATGAATCTCTCGACTAGATCATTCTTTACGGATGTTGGATTATTCGTTATTAACGTTGCATTGAAACGGGAAGCAGCAATAAACTTGAAACGGTTACACAATTCAGTTCCCCGCATCAATGTTACATACATATACCTTAAATAGAAACATAATAAACATTAGACTACTCATTGAAATGTGTAAATAAATTGTTCAACTAAGTAAATTATAGATTGATCGGAGTACCATATGTATGTATGAATGACAGCGATGCCCAATTCGGTGTGTTCAAAAAGTTGTTGGAAGTCCTCATTTCCAATTATTTCGAAATGAGCAGCTCCGAAAACACCTTCATCAAAATTTATAGTACGAATGGCCCCCTCATGCATAATATCGGACTCCTCCACCATTTTCTCAAGACGCATCAAAATTTGAGATTTTGTCCCGGACGTCGTTGGAATATCCTTCGTTGGAATATCCTTCGTAGGAATATCCTTCGTTGGAATATCCTTACCAGCTTTTTTCAACTTTCGACCGGGAACCTAAAAATTCATATAAATTAAATCATGACTTTTTGTGATGCAACAGAATCGTTGTGTATATAATTCAATGGGTATATATATTTGTACCTCTTTTTGAGATGCAACCGACTCGATGCGTCTTGAAATCCCTTTACCAGCTTTAGGGGTGGGTCTTGTAGGAGTCTAACATTACCATGTAATAAGGATTGATTAAATATCATAATTGTAGCTGAATTGAAATGTGAATACTAAATATTCATAATCATTTAGAACATATATACCTCGGCATCAGGGAAAATTAGATCTGACGGCCAACCAACAAAGGATCCGACTGCATCTTGCATCAACGTTGTCTCTGAAACAACGTCAGGTAATGGTAGACGGGCGTCCGTATCGAATACGAGGTCAACCGAAACTTTCATAAATCCCACCGGGAGGGGATTATGGTGAAGTAATTCACCCGAAGTATTGTGCACTTTCCCCTTGCCAACCATGCGATAAGTTGGTGACGATAGATACAGCTGACAAGGTGAAATGCCCTAAACCAATAATAAATGTTATTGTTAACTTGTATATGTGTCAAGTAAAAAAGTGCTATTTTAATTTCATAATAACATATATAATTACCTCGGGAAATTTCGGTTGATGATTGATACTAGCTCGGTCACTAGTATCTTTTGCCTCGGAAGCGCACCTTTCCTCTCTATACCTTGCATTCTCGTTTTGCAGTTGGAGTACTTGTGCCCTTAACTCCGCCAAGGTCTCCATCACCTCTTTGCTGGTAGGATTTTTTGTTTTTGTTTTTTTATAAAATGACGACGGAGTCACACCAAAACCCTTACCCCTCACACGACCGGAATACTCAGGAACATTTAGTACTCGACTAAGTACGCTCCTGCAATCCTGGACCTCGGTTGAAGGTACGGTTTGGGATAAAGTCTCCTGAAATATTATTAGAGGAGATTAAAAATGAATTATATGTCTAACAAAATTTTCGATATAATTAAAGAAATAATGTTTCATATACTTACACATTCGTCATAAACATTTTGGACCGCTTCAACGACAGCCCCATCCTTCCCAACCCGAGCAGCCTTCCATAATACGTGCTCCGGAAGAGATGTTGCGTCACTTTTCTCCTCGGCTAGCTACACATTGAATTAGATTATAAGATCATCAATTATAACATATTGTGACAATGTATAAGCTCATAGCATTTGAATATACTCACAATTCTTTGTTGTAACCGTGCATAACCCGTACGCCCTTTTTTGTACGGATACACGGGTTTTGATGCCCTTTTCCTATTTATGTCGCTTACTTCCTGGATAAAAAAGTTTAAGGCATATTAGAACCAAGTAACTTAACAATTGTATAATAGCATAATTAATAGACATTACATGGAATTTTTCGTTTCTTCGTTTGGCGACAAAGTTATCCCATTCATCGGCTGAAATAATCGCGGCATACTTCATTGGCCGTTCTCCTTCAACAAATTTTCCTTCCTCATCCTTGAGAAATTTGTTGCACAAAAAGGATCGAAATCCTCGGAGTCTTTTTCCGGCCAATTGAATACAATATTTTTGCCGGCTTTCATCGATGTGAAAGGATCTCTAAAAAACATACAAATGGAGTGTGTTATTATAAAGTAATATTATAACAATATATGGTTAACAAATAGTCAACAAAAAAAACATATAACAATATATGGTAAGTACCTTTATCTCCGACCATATTTTTTCCTTGCCAACCTTCAAGTCCGGACTTCTCCAATTATCACATGTAATCGGAATATGTTGGCGAACAAGGAAACCAATGTAACTTGCCAACATTGAACCGTTAGGCTCAATTAGTTGGTCTTCAGCACTCCAATGTACTTCAAATTTTACACCCTTGTCTCTTGCACGAATGATTGACTTCATAACAGTCAATCCTCGTTTGATTTCTTTTTCAACATTATTACGTGATTCATTCGCGGCATTGGTATCGTCTTGGTTAGCCATTTTATCTGTAATATAGAAATGATTCAATAAGACCCAAGTAAGACAATGATTCAATACGTGAACACATTCATATACCAATGCATGCAACAATCTAAACTCTTTTTTTTTATCATTATTGAATACAAACTCACACACACCTATTGCATGCAAAAGACCAATGCAAACTAAACTCTTCCAAGCACAAGCTCAAACACACTTCAACAATCTAAACTCTTCCAAGCACAAGCTCAAACACACTTTAACAATCTAAACTCTTCCAAGCACAAGCTCAAACACACTTCAAATATATCAGTTTTCAATCAGAAATAAAAAACTCAGTTTGCCCTAAACAACATTAATCAACATAATGCATAAAATGAAAAACTAAGTTTAGAAAATGCCCTAATCAAACACATGAAGAAAGTGAACGGTAACGATAGAGAAGAGAAATACCTTAAAGGTGACGGTAACGATGGAGAAGAAAGTGAACAGTGACGGTGGAAGAGGATAACGCAGTGAACGTGAACGGTGAGGGAGGGAGAACGAACGGCGACGATGACGGTGAGGGAGGGAGAACGAACGGATGACAAGAGTAATCGCAGTAGACGGTGGACGCAGTAGAGAGAAAACCCAGTTACGTAAACGAAATAGCTTATGGAGAGGGAAAATAAAGAGACATGCAGTATATGTTATAATTTTAATGTTTACTAAAGGGGACCTTAGAGGGCGCTTTTTTAAAAAAAGCGCCCTCTAAAGGGGACCTAAGAGGGCGCTTCTGAAAGCGCTCTCTAAGGCTTTCCAAAAGCGCCTTCTAAACTGGAAATGTACATGGACTTAGAGAGCGCTTTTTCAAAAGCGCCCTCTAAGGGTAACCTTAGAGGGCGCTTTCACAAAAGCGCCCTCTATTGTTGTCCCTCCATTTTTTTTTTGGCTTCACTTTAGAGGGCGCTTTGTTACAAAAGCGCCCTCTAAAGGGGGTCTAAGAGGGCGCTTATAAAAGCGCTCTCTAAGGCTTTCCATAAGCGCCTTATAAACTGGAAATGTACATGGACATAGAGAGCGCTTTTTTAGAAGCGCCCTCTAAGGTTACCCTTAGAGGGCGCTTTCAATAAAGCGTCCTCTATTGGTGTCCCTTCATTTCCTCATTATTTTTTCGCTTCACTTTAGAGTGCGCTTTGTTACAAAAGCGCCCTCTAAAGTGCGCTGTCTATTCTAGTAGTATGCTCCTTATTTTTTCTCTTCACTTTAGAGTGCGCTTTTGTAATAAAGCGCCCTCTAAGGGGCGCTGTCTATTCCAGTTTTTGGCGTAATGAGAGTGGGACAAGGAGCAAGAGGCATTAGCCCTTGGAAACTCTAAGGCCTTGAATGCATTGTTCAATGGGATAAATAAGAACATCTTCAGACTGGTGCATCACTGTGAGCTGGCTAAAGAAGTTTGGGATACTCTCAAAACAACTCATGAAGGTACCTCCAAGGTGAGGATGTCTAAACTTCAGATGCTGACCACCAAGTTTGAAAATCTGAGGATGAAAGAGGATGAGACTATTCATGACTTCCACATGAATATTCTTGAAATTGCCAACACTTCTGGTGGCTTAGGAGAGAAAATGTCTGAAGAAAAACTTGTAAGAAAGATTCTCAGATCATTGCCAAAGAGATTTGCCATGAAGGTCACTGCTATAGAAGAGGCTCAAGATATCTGCAATATGAAGGTTGATGAGCTTATTGGTTCTCTCCAAACCTTTGAAATGGGCTTGTGTGAGAATGTTGAAAAGAAGAACAAAAGCATAGCCTTCATATCAAATACTGAAGAGGATTCAGAAGAAGGAAGTATTGGAGGTGATGAAAGCATATCAGAAGCCATAGCCATGCTTGGAAGACAGTTCAACAAATTCATAAAGAAGATTGATCAAAAAGGGAGACCAAATGTCAAGAACATTTCGTCTGACTTCAGTAAAAGATCAACATCTGAAGAAAAGTTCAACCAAGGCAAGGGAATCCAGTGTCATGGATGTGAAGGTTTTTGACACATTGGAGCTGAATGTCCTACGTACCTCAAGATGCAAAATAAGGGACTATCTGTCACCTGGTCTGAAGGAGACTCTGAGAGTGAATCTGAAGGAGAATCTGCTAAACATGTCACTGCACTAACGAGTGTCTGTGCCTCTGATGATGACTCAAGTGGAGATGAACTTACCTTTGATGAACTTGCTGCTTCATATAAAGAGCTATGTATCAAAAGTGCAGAAGTGTGTATACAAGGAGAAAAGTAGAAGACACTCATCAAAGAGCTGGAAGCTGAGAAGAAGAAGCATCTGACAGTCATAGATGGTCTAAATGGTGAGATAGTCTTGTTGACCTCTAAGCTAGATCAAATGACAAAATCCATCAGAATGCTGAATAAAGGAACTGACACTTTGGAAGAGATTCTAAAGGTGGGACAGAAATCAGGAACCATGTCTGGTTTAGGCTTTGCTAAGAAATCCTCAACTGAACACAAAAGCTCAAAGGCTGAAGTTCAAAAAGTCAAGCAGAAGTCACAGCCAATGTCATAACATTGGGGAAACCGGAGGATTAACCATCAGAAGAAGAAATTTCAAAGATGGAGATGTCACTACTGTGGAAAATTTGGTCACATAAAACCCTTATGTTACAGGATGCATGGTTACCCTAACCAGACCCCTCAAATCAGACCTAAGCAGAAGGCATCTAAGCATAATGCTCCCATCAAGAAACAACAATGGGTTGCTAGATTAACTCACACAGCTCTAAGGGCATCTACCAGAGAAGACTGGTACTTTGATAGTGGTTGCTCAAGACATATGACTGGTATGGAGAACTTATTGGTGGATATACAGCCTCATACTACCAGTTATGTGACCTTTGGTGATGGTGCTAAAGGAAAAATCAAAGGTGTTGGTAAGCTGGACAGTTCTGGAGTTCCAGAACTGAATAATGTGCTGTTAGTAAAAGGACTAACTGTTAATCTCATCTGCATAAGCCAGCTGTGTGATCAAGGTTTCTATGTTCAGTTCACTAAGGAATTATGTGTTGTGACGAATGGAGATAGTCAGGAAGTTATGAGAGGATCCAGATCCAAATATAACTGTTATCTATGGGAGCCTAAAGTCTCAAACTACTCCTCAATTTGCTCCTCAGCCAAGGAAGAACAGGAGGTGAAGCTGTGGCATAGACGTCTTGGACATCTTCATTTAAGAGGAATGAAAAAGATCATATCCAAGGAAGCAGTTAGAGGAATCCCAAAGCTGCTTATTGATGAAGGAAGAGTCTATGGAGAATTCCAGGTTGGCAAGCAAACCAAGATGTCACATCCTAAGCTGGGACATCCTACAACATCCAAAACTCTAGAACTTTTGCACATGGACTTAATGGGACCTATGCAGGTTGAAAGTATGGGTGGGAAGAGATATGCTTATGTGGTTGTTGATGACCATTCCAGATACACATGGATAAGCTTCATCAGAGAAAAATCAGATGCATTTGATGTCTTCAAAGATCTGTGCATCAGACTCCAAAGGGAAAAGGATAGTTGTGTTGTCTGAATTAGGAGTGACCATGGGACGGAGTTTAAAAATTCCAAGTTTGACGAGTTTTGCTCATCTGAAGGGATAAGTCATGAGTTTTCCTCACCTATCACTCCTCAGCAAAATGGGATAGTTGAAAGGAAAAACAGAACTATTCAAGAATCTGCTAGAGCTATGATTCATGCAAAGAAGCTTCCTATGCACTTTTGGGCTGAAGCTATGAATACAACTTGCTATGTTCACAATAGAGTTACCTTGAGAAAAGGAACCTCTTCCATTCTGTATGAAATATGGAAAGGCAGAAAACCTACTGTGAAGTACTTTCATATCTTTGGAAGCAAATGTTACATTCTTACAGATCGTGAGTAGAGAAGGAAAATGGACCCCAAAAGTGATGAGGGTATATTCCTAGGATACTCTACTAACAGCAGAGCTTACAGAGTTTTCAACTCCAGAACCAATGTCCTGATGGAATCCATAAATGTGATTGTGGATGATAAAGAGGAAGGAGCCAATGCCATAGAGGATGTTGGAACATTCCTTGAGACTTCAACAGACATACCAGTCAAGACTGAAGAGGTACAGGATACTCCTCCTGAATCTGAGGTAGATGCATCCAACAAGGTGCCTTCTATCAGAATTCAGAAAGACCACCCTAAGGATCTTATCATAGGGGATCCCAATAGTGGTGTGACTACCAGATCAAGGGAGAATAGCTCAAATTCCTGTTTTGTATCCAAGGTTGAACCAAAAAATATGAAAGAAGCCCTGACTGATGAATATTGGATCAATGCCATGCAAGATGAACTGGAGCAGTTTAAAAGGAATGAAGTTTGGAAGTTAGTTCCACGACCTGAAGGGACTAACATCATTGGTACCAAGTGGATCTACAAGAACAAGTCTGATGAGAAAGGAGTAATCACTAGGAATAAAGCAAGACTAGTGGCACAAGGATATACTCAAGTTGAAGGGGTTGATTTTGATGAGACTTTTGCACCAGTTGCAAGGCTTGAATAAATAAGATTGTTGTTAGGTGTTGCCTGCATTCTGAAGTTCAAATTGTTCCAAATGAATGTGAAGAGTGCCTTTTTAAGTGGCTACTTGAATGAAGAAGTCTATGTGGAACAACCTAAAGGGTTATGTGATCCTAACCTGCCAAAACATGTGTACAAGTTGAGGAAAGCTTTGTATGGGTTGAAGCAAGCTCCTAGAGCTTGGTATGAAAGGTTGACTGAATTTCTGACCTCTAATGGGTACAGAAAAGGAGGGATAGATAAGACCTTGTTTGTGAAGGATGAAGATAGAAAAATCATGATTGCCCAAATTTATGTGGATGATATTGTCTTTGGTGGAATGTCAGATAAAATGGTGAAACATTTTGTTAACCAGATGCAATCTGAATTTGAAATGAGTCTGGTTGGGGAATTGACTTATTTTCTTGGACTGCAAGTTAACCAAATGGAGGATTCTATGTTTCTCTCCCAAAGCAAATATGCCAAGAACATAGTTAAGAAGTTTGGTATGGATAATGCTAGTCACAAAAGAACTCCTGCACCTACTCATTTAAAATTAACTAAAGATGAAGGAGGTTATAGTGTTGATCAATGCTTGTATAGAAGCATGATAGGTAGTCTACTATATCTAACTGCCAGTAGACCTGATACTGCCTATGCAATTGGAGTGTGTGCTAGATACCAAGAAGAACCCAAAGTGAGTCACTTAAATCAAGTCAAGAGAATTCTCAAGTATATCAATGGGACTTGTGACTATGGTATGCTATACTCTCATGGCTCTGAGCCTGTCTTATCTGGGTATTGTGATGCTGATTGGGCTGGGAGTGTTGATGATAGAAAAAGCACATCAGTAGGATGTTTCTTTTTGGGAAACAATCTTATATCGTGGTTCAGCAAGAAACGGAACTGTGTATCATTGTCCACTGCAGAGGCTGAGTACATAGCAGCTGGAAGCAGTTGTTCCCAACTGGTATGGATGAAACAAATGTTGACTGAGTACAATGTCTCTCAGAATGTCATGCATTGTTCTGTGACAATCTCAGTGCCATCAATATTTCAAAGAATCCCATCCAACACAACAGGACCAAACATATTGACATTAGACATCACTACATCAGAGATCTGGTGGAAGACAAAGTGATTACCTGGGAACATGTAGCTACTGAACTACAACTTGCTGACATATTCACAAAGGCTTTGGATGCTAATCAGTTTGAAAATTTAAGGGGCAAATTGGGAATATGCCTTTCTGAGGAATTATAGCAACTAAGGATGCTAGGAATGTATTGTTTAATATTTCAAACTATTAAACAATTGAAAGTGTGCTCTGATTGGTCAACAGATCATAGCTATGTCACTTGCAACAAGTGTGCTAACAAGATGTTAAGGGGATATCCTAACATGAGACAGCCTATGTACCTGCTGGAGTTCAAGAACATGTTCATGCATGAGTGGTTCAAGATGTCATACACAAAGTCATGGCATCTGATATGGTTGTACCTGCTGTGAAGCAAGAGTGTGTGTCTACTTGATCAAAGCTGTGAAGCAAGATCAAGTGGGTGTTGTCTTGATCAAAGCTGTAAAGCAAGATCAAGAGGGGGTATTCTTGATTGAAACTTTGAAGTAAAATCAAGATTGTGTTTCTGAAATGTGTGCATAATTTATTTTGTTTTGGTCTGTAATATTAAGTGTTGCTTTGGCAACATTTTTGACAAAAAGGGGGAGTAACACCTGTACCCCAGGACAACAGATTTGTTATGCTTGAACAGATGTTGAAGATCCTCTAATCCAGAGGTTGTGCTGCAGCTTGATGTTCAACTTCTATGTGTGATGAGTGTGAGTGTGTTGCTGTTTGCTATCTACTTGTGCTGCTGCTGTTTGAAGTTTTTTTAAACTTCTATGTGTGCTGAGTGTGTCGCTGTTCAACCTCTATGTGTGCTGAGTGTATTAGCTATGTTATTTCTCTGCTAGGATGTGTGTTTTCCGCTGCTGTGAACTCTGTTGTGATGCCAAGTTGTTTTAGCCAAAAATTTGCCAAAGGGGGAGTTTGTAGATGTTTGATTGGCTGCATTTTGTGTTAAAACACTAACTGTACTCTGATGTCTTGACTGATGTCATGACATGCTTGAGTAGTATGCTGCAGGATTAGCTAATACAAGATTTACTGAATGTCAAACTGGATGTTATGACATTCATCCCTGACAACAGATACTGAACTATAGAATAGTTGGTTTTCTGTTATAGCTCAGTATTTAGTTCAGTCTGTTTTTCAGGAGAATAACAGACCTAGCACATAGCCTATTGTCTGAATGTCAAACTGAATGTTATGACATTCATCCTTGACAGCAGATACTGAATTATAGGCAGGTTGGCTTTTCTACTACAGTTCAGTATTTAGTTCAGTCTGTTTTTCAGGAGAATAACAGACCTAGCACATAGCCTATTGCCTGAATGTCAAACTGAATGTTATGACATTCATTCCTGACAGCAGATACTGAATTATAGGCAGGTTGGTTTTTCTACTACAGTTCAGTATTTATTTCAGTCTGTTTTTCAGGAGAATAACAGACCTAGCATATGGCCTGTGTTCTGGACGTCAAACTGAATGTTATGACATTCATTCCTGACAGCATATGCTAAAGTGTAGGCTAGTTAGTTTTTCTGTTTCAATATTTTTCTCAGGCTATTTTTCAGGAATCCAACAGCTGAGCCAAAATCCAGGAAACTAACAACTGAGCTACAATTAATACACCTAACAAATAGCCTATTTGTTAGCACCCTAATATGTGGAAATTAGGTTAACTTGTTTAACCTTAATTTTAGGAAATACAAGTTCAAGGCTCAAGTACTGCATTATAAAAGGATGGCAATCCTACTTTCAGCAATTCAGGGGTTTTAAGCGTGAAGCATTTATTATATCAATATATTTCACGACTAGATTTTATTTGTGTCTTGTATTAGGTTTAACTTGTGAGCCAAGCAATTATCACCTAGATGATTGCATTGGACTAAGATGTTCATTGAGTTGTAAGTGTTGTGTCACTCTAAGCTTTTAAGTGTGAGTGCTGTGTTTCTTGATTAAAGCTGTTAAGTACAATCAAGAGTTATTTGAAGTGTGTCTTCGCAATTAACTTTAAACTAATTAAAGGTTGTAATCACTGTGGTGATTGAGGGGGAGTGAGTAGGAACTCTGGTCTTAGTTTTAGATTGAAATTGCATTGGGTAGGTATTAAGTGATAAGATTAAACAGTTGGTTTAAGGCCTGAATTAATACTGCTAACAGTTGGTTCACTTAGGTAGCTTCTCTTGCTTTCTTGGTCATGGCGACGTTTTTCGCAGAGATTATGGGTGCAATTCTATCTATTGAGCATGTCATTGTTTCCCATTGACAATGCTTTTGGCTTGAAACAGACTCCATGATCGTTATACACTCCATATCTAACCCATATTTGGTGCCTTAGAATATTAGAAATCGTTGGTAACTGTCTCCTGGCCACCAAATCTATTCCTATTTTGGCCAACCACATTTATAGGGAGGGAAATCATTGTGCAAATATTTTAGCTAGTTTATGCCTTACCTTTAGTAGATATACATACCTATTGGGAGAACCTATATTTAGATGTAATTAATTCTTATTGAATGTACCTTCACGATTTGCCTAGATTTAGAGTTTTCTAACTTTTGAGGTTTTGACCTACACCCCCTCATTTTTGTTCATCTTTACTATTTTATATCATTTGGGTATGACCCGTTTTTTTTTAAAAACAAAGTGGATTGACAGTAACACTGGTGTATAAACCAATGAATTAGGATTCACACAAGTTGACTTTCCCAATGCAATTTATATGAATAAACCATTCATTATGGTATCCCAAGCAAAACAAGTTTTTTATGTCACTGATCCTTCTAACAATAGATGGAAATAAAGATTTAAATCTTGATATTTTTGTGTACCTTATATGCATAAAATGATTCAGATGATGTGCATGTTATTCATTATGATCATCAAGAAGATACATGTAAAAAATAACAAGTAAATATTTTATATAACTTAGTAATATATATTTATAATACTAAAATATTCACTTTATTTTTGAATATTTTTAATTAATAATTTTTTAACATGTAGAGATTTGGAGGGATACCATATGTTGTAGAGTTTTAGAAGTAAAAGAATGAGATATATTACCCCAAAAGTAAGTGGTAAAAATGTTTATTTGTGGCATTCATTTATTGAGATTGAATGATTAATTATTTTATTGATTTGTTGTTGTTGTTATTATTGTGTTAGTAAAAGATTTAGTGTTGTTATTATTGTAAGAATGTTGTTGTTAGTAAAATTTTTAGTGTTATTGTTGTTATTGAGATTGAATGTTCAATGTTGTTGTCTTCGTTGAGAACGTTGGTTTGAAGGTTTAATGTTGTTGTTCTGCTATCCTAATTGTTTTTAAATTTTGTTCAAATTATTTGTGTTTAACGACCAAATACCATTAACAGAAAAAGACTTTAGGACGTGTGTTCAAGTCAAACAACTTTGGTTTTGTTTCCTTTTTTGGCTAATCATTTGTATATATTTTAATTTCTTTGTAAAAAGAGAATGTGTGTGCCATTTTGGCTTTGGGGTAAATAATATATAGTTTTGGTACATAAGATACATGTAGTTTTAATTCATAAATGGGTCATTTGTTATGTTTCACAAAATATACAATTTATGTTATGTTTCAAAAAAATACAGGTTAAAGCGAAAAAAAAAAAAAAAAACAAGGTTTTCCCCTCGACTGGATCACCAAACCAAGGTAAAATCCCTACATCTAATACCTCGGATATAAGGGGTAACCAATAGAAAAACTTGAGTGTGCTTTCCAATTATAAAAATACAAAAAGTTGTTGTTGAAAATCGAACTGACAACCAATGCCACATTTCCCTTAAGTTAGAACTTTCAACTGAAGGAAAATATGGTGTGCTTTCTAATTTTCCCCCTCTTCCTTTGGTCTGAGGTGAAAAGTGGTAAACTTTCCATTACACCGTTCATTACTTTGCCTCCCAAACCAAAGTTAAATGCATTTTCTAGCCGAGATAAAAGAAAATATTCGTAGTAGTGATATATATATCAAAGAAATTTTAAATTAGAAAATAAATCAATTATCGATTTTGTATATTGTTTGAGATTTTAGATTTTCTGTTGAAGCTCATAAATATGAATCAAATCTCCTTGGAGAATCGTTCTTTAAGGTTTCTCCAAACATCAATGGAATTCTCCATGAATAGAATAGATTGAGCAATTAATTCAGAAATAGAACTTATAATCCAAGAATGTACCAACATGTTGCATAAATATCAAGCTCGATAAGAAAGATCAAGTGTACATAAGGAATAAAATTACTTCCATCAGTGAGCTCCAACTTCATCTTTCTACAAGATCTCTTCACATAGATTGAGCCAAAGAATGATAATTCAAACAAGTTAACTTCGAAGAAACAGAGACCGATGCATGTCCTTCACTAAGGTAGAAAAAAACTAGAGCGCATTGATCCAAGATTGGATCAGAAGGATGGTGGCATGATGGCATTGTGGAAGAACAATGCATAAATTATAGTGAATGTAGAGGAATTAGGATCTAAAGGCGCATAATACCATGTTGATCTAATGAAAGAATAAGAATAAGGAAATTGAGAGAGAAGAAAAGTTCATTTATTCAATCTTAATTGAATATAAAAGGGGATGGACTTTATTTATACGAATTCATTCAAAAAGAAAAAAATAAAATAAATTATTAAGAGTCCCACATGAGATGATGTATGACCTGAACATGTGTTTATAAGTGGTAGAAATTCTCACCCGACAAGCCGGTTTTGTAGGATTGTGTTAGGGAAAAATCCATTGAAAAAGAGAAAGGCATATGAAGAAAAATAAAATGTATTTCTTAGTAAGCCAAATAAGGTTGATCATCCTTAAATACACCAGATTAGCCCATAAACATAGTCGCAATAAGTTACAAAGAATAAAAACTAACTTAAAAATAAACTAAGCCCAAAAATAAATTAAGTGTTCAAACTAGAATAGATAGAAAACATTCCTAGTTTGTTAAACATAACAAAATAAGGACCAAGGTGAAAGGCCATGGTAAAATGTTAGTAACCTATTTTATAGATGGGATATGAATTAGATGGATGCTTGAGATTGAATTTTGTCTCAGACGACATGACAATCCATATCTATATGTTTGGTGCGCTCATGAAACACCAGATTATTGACGATATGGATGGCAGACCAGTTGTCAGAGTATATGTTAAAAGTTTTTTTGTGTGTTGGATGTCGAGATCATGGAGAAGGTACATTAACCATTGTTCCTCACATGTCACATTTGCTAAGGTGTTATACTCTACTTCCGAGGACGATCAAGACACTATGTTTTTCTTTTTGCGTTTCCACGAGATAATTGAAGTGGCAAGATAAAAACAAAATCTTGTAGTTGATCACCTTATTTCTGGACATGACCTCCAATCACCTTATGAGAAGGGTCCATTGGTGTATTTACTGGTTTTGTACCAAGGAGACCAGTTTCCTATAGGAAGTCGAGGTTGTATTTTTGTTGGAAGATGGATATGCCTTAATAAGACTGGGCCAGTTAGAATTCAAGGAAATATTTTAAATTGCGAAGGTCTTTGATGCTGGATTTTGAGTCCAATGTCGATTTTAAGTGTGATATTTCGTGTAAATCATTTCCTGCTAGCATTAAATTATCAACATAAACCAAGTCGGCGGTAAATAAGTTAGACAAAAGTTTAGTAAATAAGGGGTAGTCAGATTTTGATTGAATGTAGCCTAAGCTAATAAGAGGTGAAGTGAGTTTTTGGTTCCACGTCTACTAGCTTATTTTACAAACCATATTTTTATCGAAAACTTTTAGTCTGGAAGGGACTTTCATATACATGCATTCTTCTAAATCTCCTTGTAAAAAGGTTGTGTTGACATCTAATTGGTAGAGATACCAATATTTAGAGGCTGACAAAGATAGTAAGATGCATATAGTTGTCATTTTCACAACCAGACTAAGTTTTTAAGTAATCAAGACATTCAGTTTGATTAAGTCTTTTAGATACTAATCGCGCTTTATACCTCTCAACAATCCCATTGGCCAAAAAAATTATTTTGAAAATTCATTTGCAGCCAATAGATCTCTCGTTAGTTGGTAAAGGGATAAGATCCCAAGTGTTGTTAGTAGCTAGGGATTGAAGTTTATTGTTTATAGAAAGTTGTCAAATGAGATTGATAATTGTTTCATTATAAGAAGATGTTTAATGAGAGTTGAAAATTTTAAATTAAAGCATTTGTGAGAATTGGATAGGTCATCATAAGATATTCCCTTTTGAATGGGGTAAGGAGTACTACCTTTGATGTCAGAAAAAACCTTGGAAGTACCTTGGAGAAGGGAACAATGATAATCTTGGAGGTATTTAGGAGGACATGTGAGACAAGTTGATTTACGAAGTTGGTTAGGCGTGGAAGGTGTGTTATGGTGATTGGGTTGAGTGTCCAATGGGAAATTCTTAACTTGGTATCAAGAGCCTTTGGTTTGAAGATCTGGTGGGCCACCTATAATGAGGTTTATGCTATCGTACCATCCATATTTTATTTCCACGCTATAGATGTCCAGTCCTGAGCGTGGGAGTCTGTGTTAATAGTCTCACATCAAATAATATATCACTACTAGAAATTCGCTTTTAGTGACTAAAAAATTTCAATCACTTTAGCCACCCAATTAGCCACCAAACTTTGACATCATGTTAATAAAAAATTTAAAGTCGCTAAATCAGTCACTAAATAAAATTAACCATCAAATTAGTGACTGAAATTTTGTGACCATAATATTCAGTCATAAAATATATTTTTATACAAAATTAATTTATTAAAAAAATTTAATGACCGAAATTTCGTTCATTAATAATTTTGGTAGTTTTTTTTAAGTTACTATTTTCCTTCTAATTTTATCTATTTTTAAATATTTAATATTCATCCTAATTTTTAGATTTTAGTCAAAGTGTCACATTTTTGTTTTTATAACCTATAAAACATATATTTATATAAAAAAATTGATAAAAATAAATTTATTAATTTAATAAAAAATTATAATTTAAATAACATCATAATAGTTTAAATATATTCTAATAATATACATCAACTTAAATATGAAATTAACAATTGTTATAATGTGTCCCAGTTAGGGGTGTGCAAAAATAACCAATAACCATGAACCAAATTCCTATCCAAATTAATCTAAACTTTAAAACCCAACCCAAAATTATATTTTGAAATTGGTGGTCCATTTATCAAATTAAAAAAAAAACAGTAACCATTGTTACAAACCGAATCAAGTAAACGGTTAACATTTTTCAATAATCATTTCAAATCAACCCAAAACACAAATTACAGAATCCCTAATTCTCAAAAATCCAAACTTGTTTCATCTTTTTTTCTCTTCATCATTCTTCAAATTCCAAACTCTAATCCTTTCTTCTCAAACCCTTCAACTTGCAACTCAGAATTAGGATTTTATGGTTTCATGGAATCATCTCAATCAAAGCTTTGAAGTAAGTCTCTCGACGACGACATTGATTCCCCTAAGAGCTACAGTGTGAGTATCATCTTACTTTCCAGCACAATGCCTTTATTCTTTCTGTGTTATCGTATTGATTTTGGAAATACCAAATTCAATATTATTAATTGTTGAGTGCATATAAGGATGAGTATAATGCAATTGTTGAATGATTTTTTGTTTCTACAGACAGGTGTCTTTTGTGTCATTGCAGACATTCTCATAAAGGGAGAGGTTTATAGTAGCTATATTCAAGTATTCATCTCTATCTTCTATTTGCTTAGCCCAGAATTTGTTATATCATTACTTTGTCACTCATACTCATAATTTTTTTCTCCCACTTTACAATCTCTAACATGCCCCAATTCAAAAAATTGCAGGAACACCTGGCTCCTAGTGGATATCTTAAATTACGTTGTGAATGAAAACTCTAATATAAAGGATTTTTCACTTCAAGCTATGTATGATTCGTCGTCGCCCCGGTAAGAGTTTCCTTTAACTTTCTTACAATCTCTCCTTTAAATTTCATTCAGTATTGTTATTCACTTTTAAAATGGGTTATTTTACTCTAGTTTATGAATTCACTATTGATTGTGATCTTTGGAACTTTATCTTCCCATGTGAGTTTCATGTAAGGATTAGCAACACTGCCACAATTTCTCCCCAAAATGGGCACTTGAGGTATTGGATGCTGTCTTTGAACGTAAAAGCGGCGTTACAGTTAGTGTAAATATGCCACTGACAGATTGCACTATGCTACTGAGGCTGCCATAGTGAATGACAAACTAGGTGTAAATATCTTGATAATATTTTCATTGTTGTTTGGTGTAACTAAAACATTTGGATGAACTTGTGCTATAAAGTTCAGTGCAAATGCAGGCATCCCAAGCGCTTTTGACGGACGTCCCCGACGTGGCTTAATTAGTTGTTCATTATGGCTTGAACGACAATAGAAATTAAACAAAATAATTATTGCATATCTAGAATACAATAGGATATAAAAATGAAGTAGATTTTAATCAGAAAGGCATGTTGAATTAGCATATGTACTTAAAATGAGTTGTATACAACAACATTAACAACTTACTAATTCAAATATGAAGAAACTCCAAGTTCAAAGTTCAATTGAGGGAATACTTTAGGGATGTTATCACTCTGTATCTTTTTAGGACGACCACATCCTCGTTTGCATTGTATAACCTTAAAGGGGAGGTCTTTGTTGGTTTCTTCGAAAAACTTATCCATTAGGTTAGGCGCTAAGGAATTGATATTAGAAACCTTATTTTGTCCCCTATGGCCATGATAACTTTGCTGAGGTAGGGAATATTCAAACTTAGCACTTAGTGCCCTTCCTTTTGCAACAACTCGGTTAATGGCGGTTTGGTTAGATATTGATGGTGTAATATCAACAATGGGCCTTCTTAAACTCAATGAAGTGGGTGTCAATATGGTATGGTCGATAGTTAATGGGAAATGAGAAGATTGTGTTGTAGTATCTTTAGAAAAAATGCAGATGTATGACTATTGGTTAACAATTTGTGTTGCTTAATAAAAGTGTAGAAGGTAATAGTTTTCATTACAATATTCAACTTACAATCTACTATTACATTGAAAAACAATTTGAAATCCTTTACTGCGTGTTCACACCAAAAGATATGCTATGTACCGTTACATTGAACTTTGTTAAAATTTTAAGCAGCAATTTTGATGCAGTATGTTTGTGTCCAATGCGAGTTGCTTGATGCAGTTACCATGTGATGTAGTAAGTTGTTTACAATGTGTTGTCATGCAGTAGGTTTGTTGACAGAAAAATAGACCACAAAAATCGAAAGCATGTCAAATGGTGTGAATGTTCATGCCTTTTTAGGATATTTGTTCATGGATCTCACACCATAAAGATTGATGTCAATAACATTGTGACTGGTCATTAAAAAGACCATGAGGTGGTTCACAAACTTTACTATAAAACATAAATTGGAGTTGTGGATAAATGTAAATGTTTGTTTTAAAATAAAGTCAACTGTGTGTTTTTTTATTGTGTTTTTTTTATCATAATTTGTTTTCCTATTTTTAACAGAATCAAGATGACTAATGTTGGTACAACTTATGCAACATCCGAGAATACAGTTTCAACCCCTCCACCTACAATCTATAATGAAATGCCACCTCCTCACACTAAGAAGCGAAGGAATCGTTTAGAGGTTTGGAAGCATTTCATTGTATCGTCGGAAGAAGAACAAAAAGCTTCGTGCAAATACTGTGACTCGAAAGTTAAGTATAATAATGGAACTAGTTCCATGCATGCTCATGTATCGAGATGCCTTGTTTACAAGAGGCAAAGGACATCATCTTCTAAGACAAGTGTTGAAGAACATGTTGGCTCTCCTTTAATTGTCAAGTTTGACCAAGAAGCCATTAGAAGAGCATGGTTAAGATGTTCATAAACATGGAGATTCCTTTCCGGAAGGTTAAACATGGGTCTTTTTATGAATTTATGAGTCTCGCATCACCAAGATTTCAGATTTGTTCACGCATAACACTAGCGCGTGATGTCTTGAAACTATGGGATAATGAAAGAATGATTTTGAAAATTTCTCTCTCTCTGAATTGTCGAAGAGTTTGTCTCACTACTGATATGTGGACTTCTTCTTGTCAAAAGTTGAGTTATATGTGTGTGATAGCCCATTTCATTGATAATAATTGGCACTTACAGAAGAAGATTTTAACTTTTTGTCAAGTCACAAGTCATACAGGGGATGCTATTTGTGCAACAATGGAGATGTGCTTGAACAGTTGGGGGTTAAACCATGTGCTTAGTTTGACAGTTGATAATGCTTCATCTAATGATGTTGGGGTTGAGCGTCTCAAGAGAAGGCTTTTGTCTAGGAATAGTTTAGTTATGAGTGGAAACCATTTTCATATGCGGTGTTGTGCGCATATATTGAATTTAGTTGTGAAAGAAGGTTTGAAAGACATTGATGGCTCTATTGGTAGAATCCGTCATGCTGTGTGGTACGCTAGATCTTCTCCTGCGAGGCTTGCTAAATTCAAGGCATGTATTGATGAGGAAAGCATGGACTATAAAGGTTTAGTTTGGCTAGATGTTGAGACTCGTTGGAACTTAACATACTTGATGTTAGTATCCGCATCAAAACATGAGAGGACCTTTGAAGAATTAAGTTTTCGAGATAAAAAGTATGTGAATGAGTTGACAAAGAAGGGGAAAGGTGTTCCGACTGAATAAGATTGGAAGCATATTAACTTAATCATCCCATTCTTGAAGTTATTTTATGATGCTACCTTACACATATCGAGGTCATCTTATTTGACAAGCAATATTTATATGTTTGAGATCCTGGGTATTGGAAAGAGCATTATGGATATGTGTGCGTCTGAAGATGAGCATCTACGTTCAATAGCTCAAAAAATGAAGAAGAAATATGATAAATATTGGGGAGATCATGAGAAGCTTAACATGTTGTTGTTGATTGCTCTAGTATTCGACCCTAGGCGCAAGATTAGATTGGTCGATTGGATGGTAAGGCGATATTATAATAAGGATGATGCTGACACCTTGAAAGCAAATTTAGAGTCTAGCTTGAAATCTATTTATGAGGAATATTGTGTTGGATTTATGCCTCCTAAGGTAACTCAGATGAGTTGCAAGTTTTTGGTGGTGTTAGTGATCCTTATGGAACTGCTGAGTTCTATCTTTCAGAAGGGTGTGACAATGCGGATAATGAGTTAACTACTTATCTTGGAGAGAAGTTAGAGCATAACATGGAGATAAATGTTCTAGAGTGGTGGAAAGTGAACTCTGGCCGATATCCCATCCTTTCAAACATTGCAAGAGACATGTTGGCTATACCTATAAGCACAGTGGCTTCTGAATCTGCATTCAGTACAAGAGAAAGGGTGTTTGATCCATATCGCAGCTTATTAACACCTACAACAGTCGAAGCGTTGATATGCACCCAAGATTGGCTCAAAGGAACATCTTCCTCCTTGATTACAAATGAAGATTTTGATATTCTTGAGAGATTTGAGCAAGGTATGATAACTAAGTATATTCACTAATGTATTATTATTTATTATACTTGAGGCATAATGAAATCTCTTTATATGTTTTGTAGAATTACTTTATATGGAAGATGGTGTTAGCTGTTCAACCTCTTCAACTTCTGTTACACTCGAAGATGATTTAACGGTAAAGAATTCTAAAGTTTGTTTTTGCATATTCTACTCAATTTATTATATGTGCATTTTCTGCACTTGTGGGTTTATGTTGTTGCGTGATTTGTTTTGACTTAATGTGTTACTGAATCTTCCCTTACACGGGTCTCATATTTTTGTACTTTAAACTAGGCTCCTTAACTTGAATATATTCTTTTTTGAGATAATGAGTTTAAGTTAGATTTTGTTCGAGACATGGTCTTAGAAATCGGGTCGTCCATGTCTTAAAATGTAAAATAGACTTGTAATTTCACTGTTTTCACTTTTGAATATGCTAACATTCTTGTAATTTCATTTTATTTTATGCAGCATTAAGCTTATTGTAGAAGAAGCTGATTAATTGCTTATGGAACTAGAAGTGAAAAAACATAAAGATTCTTCATGTTTCATATTTTGTTATATTCATAGTGTAGGTTGAAGAATTTTATTGTTGTTAATTAGTCTAGTAACAAATTCAATGAAATTATTTCTGTTTTTAATCAAGATATTATTTGTGGAGATTATGATATTGTTTGTGGAGATTATAAGAGTTAAATTTAAAGCAGTTTTTTTAAATAACTATTTTTAACATAAACTAAGTTTAAAACTAGTTGAAATAAAAAGGCAGGTTAAAGAAATTAAAATTATTTTTGCTATAAAATTATTTCTTTTAAACCTGATTTATTTTTATAATTTTTTTTAAATTGTTTTTTTTATAAAATTGTTTTTTTATAAAACTATTTTTTTAAAGAAAATAAAAAACTGGTTTGAAAAATACCGATTTAAAACTCTTTTTTTAAAATTGATTTTTTTTCTATCTTATAGGTAATTATTTAATTTTGATTTTTTAGATTGAAATTTAGAAATAGTGATTGATTTCAAGAGCGATTGGATAGAGTTAAGAAGTTGTTGGAATGGAAATTAAATTTGAGGGAAATTTGGTTTTAAAATTGATCCAAACAAAAATTAATTTTTTTAATACAAACCGGTTATTAACCAAACCGATCCAAACATAAACCGATTTTAAAAATATAAACCGATTTTATCAAAGTGGTTTTAAAAACCAAACTGATCCATATATTTTATTCTATTTGGTTTGGGTTTTGAATCACGCACACCCCTAGTCTCAGTAGTAACGCGGATACTCTATAATCCAATGAGTTCGATATTTATATGAAGTAATTATTTTAATTTAACTTTAATTAAACCACTTCAATTAATATTAACTTGTTCACCTTAAAAAAAAAAAAAATTCCAAATAATAGCCTATATAAAAAAGAAGAAAAAAATCAATTAAGCTTCAAATCTTACCAATATCTAACATGGCGTAATCAAGAATGAAACAATGGCACTTGTTGTTTCTTTATATAATGGAGAGCTCATTTGGCAAATTCGATCCATTTGTGGACCTTAAAGCACGTGCACGTGTAATAAGCATATGCTTAATTAGTTCCCATGGAATAAATCCAACATTCTTTGGGTAACAATTGGAGTATTTCTTATATACTCTTTTTAAATAATTATTTATCTTTTTTTTTAAAAATGGCTCATGTTAAATGTGGCTAAAAAACATAATCCAACATTATCATTTCATCATATTAATTTTTAGTATACGTTATATTTTTTTAATTATCCATAAATTTTATTTTCATTCCGTATTAAGTATTATATCTATAAAAAATAAAATATTTTAAAATAAGTACCTTTAAGATAATCTATTGTACAATTTTATTTATTTATTTACCCCACAAGTAAAAAAAAGATGTGATACTTATGCAAGTAACCAGAATGAGCATGGTAAGGTTTTGCATTAAAATGAAGCCTAAAAAAAGAAAGTTATTTGTTGTATTAAATATCTTTCTTGATTAATGCATAGTCTGCAGTGCACCCCCTTGTTGTAGTCGAGCAAAATGTGCATCTTTTCAGTGTTTTGAGAGGAAACAGTGGATGTTGTTCCTTTTAATGAAATCAAACATTTGTTAATAGTGAAAAGTGAAAAACCACATAAAGTAGAAAGAGATAAGAAAGAAACCAAAAAAGCTGTTACATGTCATTATCAAAGGTTGTGGTGTGGGTACAAGATATGGCATTGCCTATTGAGAGGTACTACTACCTTTCTATATCATCCACCACCTTAATCATACCAACTACATGCCATATTATACCGACATTAAACTAAATTCACATCTTTTAAACATTATTTTACTAAAAGCATCATAGATATAACAAACCTTATGTTTTTTTAATAAATAATTAAAAACAAATTGATGTAATAATGAACAAACTTGTGATTAGATATTTTAGATAGTTGAATGTTGAACTAAAAAAGAAATGACTTATAATACTAGATACTATAGTTTGAGTTTGAAGACAAGTTGTTGTAATGTTACAATAGCATTTGTGGGGCTAAAAGAAGACCAAAAAGATCTTTACTCTCTTCTCTCATTGCACACTTTGTCACTCTTTTCACAAGCATCTACAACCTCTCATAGGCCAAAGGTACCATTTTTTTCTTCCCCTCATTCTGCATCCTCCACTCATAAACCTTCTGAACCCCATGTGACATGCATCACAGTTTTCAATGTCCTATTGTAGTTTGTGTTTTTACCCTTTCTCATTAAAATCAATGTTCAAAAAAGCTTAACAAATTTTATACTATTATCTTCATAAATTTTTGGGATTCTCAACTTCATTAATTTATTTACTATGTCCTTTTACTCTCTTTTAGCACATGAGTTGGTTCAAATCCCATAAGCAAAACATTGAGTGATTTACTTTTGTTGTTTTGTATACTCCATTCATGTTCATTCATTCACATGATGACATGAGAGGTTTCTTTCGATTACATGTTTTGGTTTGTTTGTAGCTGCAGATGAAGAAAATCTATAAGAAATTCAACATCAGTTAGAATCCAAAAAGAATCCAACTCTTATAGTGGATGTCATAATCAAGAATTTTGAGGCATAAACTTTAAACCAAGTGGCATCAAATTGCACATTAGAAAAAAAACATCATAAGCACAATAGAAGCATTGTTTTGAAATTTTCAAACTAGAGAAATTAATGGGAATGAAGAGTACTGGTGGAGAAATAGTTCAAGTTCAAGGAGGTCACATTGTTAGATCAACAGGTAGAAAAGATAGACATAGTAAGGTTTATACTGCGAAAGGCCCTCGCGATCGGCGCGTTCGATTATCTGCGCACACCGCGATACAATTCTACGATGTTCAAGATCGGCTCGGCTACGATAGGCCGAGTAAAGCTGTTGATTGGCTTATCAAGAAGGCTAAGTCTGCTATTGATAAACTTGATGAGCTTCCTCCATGGAATCCAATTCAAAATGCAACAGAAGGGTTTCAAGAGGAGGAGGATAACAATAATGGTTTAGAAACAAGTAAAATGGTTATTGCGGCGGAAAATTCAGAATCTTCTGGTTACAATTTGCAGCAGAATCATAACCATTCAGGTTTCATTCAATCAAGTATTGATAATGATGCTATCGCGTTTTTTCCGACGAGTTCTGTTGGCGATTCGATGAATTTTCAAAGCTACTCTTCTGATATAATCTCAAGAACAAACAACTCAACACAGGATCTTGGTCTTTCTCTTCATTCATTCCAAGACAATTCAGGTTCCAATGATCAAACACTTTTCTCTGAATCAAACCATGTTGGATTTGATGCTAATTATCATAGGATTGTGAATTGGAACAATGATCATCATGGAACAACAACTGATATGAATATGAATATGAATATGAACATGAATAGAACAGGTTTCATGGTTAATAATTCGCCCGCGTCGTTTCTAGGCCAAGGTTCGGCCTTTTCCTCCCATAGGGGGACCCTTCAGTCCAGTTTTTCGCCATCGCTTCGTCCTTGGAATGATATTCCAATGGCGGATTCATCTGTCGATCATCATAATCAAAAATCTCATCAGCCTATTCACCACGGTTCGATATTTGGTAGCAGGTTTTTGTCTGATGCTTTGACAGGTTTCTGTATTCCTGCTAGAATTCAAGGAGAGGATGAGAACCACGGAGTTGGCTCAGAACAGCCATCGTCGTCTTCTAATTCTCATCATTAACCAGAAACATGAACTGCATAATGCTGCAATCTTCATTTTCTATCAGGTATTCCACTAAGATTTTGATGTCATTACTCTTGACATTGCGAGAAAATACTATAAAATATTGCTGATGAAGCCTCAATCGCGGTCACATTGCGTCGCGAAATACAATTTTTTGTATGTAATGTTGCCTAGATTACGATCGGAGACCGATTAAATTTGTATGTTGAATGTTGTTATGCAGGGGCATTGTGTACCAGATATGGAAACATGGGAAGATTATGAAGGACAGAAAGTATGTCTGGTTGGATTCAACTATTTTGTACCTTTATTTTCTGTTATTGCAACCATTGACATTGGTGTTATTTTTTTATGTTTTTTGAAGCAACTGAAAGTGTGTTGACTACTTGTTTTTGATATATTTAAGCATAATGTATTATTTGATGATACTTTGCTGAATTAATATATGGCTTTGAGGTGGATTTTGTTTTGATCTTCATTGTGTGGTTAAAGGGGAGAAAATAATTGTTCATTTGTTGGTACAAATGAAGTGAACAACAGAGGTTTCGTTTTTATTTTTGCAAAACCTTGAGCAAAAATAATAAATGAAAACGTCTTACTGTTTATACTCAAATAATTCATACTAATGTTGTAGTGATATCTTGGCAATTAGATTGTGCGGGGTGTGTATTGTATGAGATGCAGATGGAATCGCTCTCTTATATATAAGAAAATAAGATACAAAATAATATAATATTTTTTTCCTTTATTTTTTATTATATGCCACTTTGAAAAAAAATTATAGTCATTATCAAGAAATTATTAATATTATTTTTCTACTATATTTTTAATTTTTTTTAAACTTTTAATTTATTTTTTCAATATTATTAATAAAGAATAATTTTATAAAATCTTTTCTAACTTCTCTTTTTTATTTAAAAATTATAACTTTTTTAATATCTGCAAAAGTGCCAAAATAATTTATAAGAAACAAATAGATAATAAATAAATAGGAATTAATAGAATATTATATAGACATGATTATCATATTTTGTCATATGTTTAATTTGGTTGGAATATCGAAGTATGGAGTGATAGTTGGCTGGAGATTGTTAGAAGTAATTCATATTCATAAGTATTATTGTTAATCAGAAGTTGAAGTTTCTGATGTGGTTGTTCCAGAAGCGATGTTTACCTTCTGATTGTAGTATTAGTTTTATTAAACTTAACCTAGCTTTTGTAGGTTAACATTTTTCGCCTACGTGACATTATTGTTTGTGTATATAAACCAAATGTGTAACTGAATTTAAAATTGCAATCAATAGAGTTTCTCTCAAAATTTAGTTAGATCTATTTTCTCCCTCTCCTCTCTTTCTATATTCATCATCTTCATCTTCAACCTTGTGCACCAACAATTAGTATCAGAGTCTGGTTCTATTTACAGGGAAGATTCACAGGGAAACACGGGTGTACGGTGAGGTGTGTATGATTGATTTCGTTTCTTAATTCCGTGATGAATTCACGATCGAAATCGTAACAGAATCACATTTTTTGATTTTGCGGGATTGAGAAACACGAGTGTTTGGTGAGATCTGTGTGAGTTTCAGTGCACAAAATCGAAGATGAACGGCGAAAATGATAGTTTGAATACAAAGCTTCTGGTGTTTGATGGAAAGAATTGGAATCGGTGGTCGATTCAGATGCGTGTGTTGTTTGGCGCTCAAGACGTTCTTGATCTCGTCAACGACGGTTGTGTTCCGGTTACGACGGATGCGAAAAAAGCATAGAGAAACGTGCAAAGAGAAACGAGGAAGAAAGATCAAAAGGAATTGTTCTATATCCATCGGTGTATGGATGTGAACGTGTTTGAGAAAATCGTTGATTCGACGACGGTGAAGGTTGTGTGGGACACACTGGTACGGTGCTTCGGTGGTGATGCATCAGTGAAGAAGGTGAAGCTCCAGTGTCTACGTAAACAATATGAGATCTCAACATGAAGGACAATGAGACGATACTTGATTACATCTCTAGAGTGATTCTAACCACCAATAAGATGAAATCTTGTGGAAAAACTTTGTTAGAACAAGTAATCGTTGAGAAGGTAATGAGATCACTTACTCCTCAATTTGATTACATTGTTGTAGAAATTGAACATTCTAAAGATCTAAGTACCATGACGATTGAAGAGCTGCAAAGCAGTCTAGAGGCACAAGAGTTGCGTCTGACTGAGAGAATCTCTGAAAGAGAGGTAGAGCAGGCTCTGAAGACGTCTTCTGGGAAGAAGAGTCAAAAGCAGTTTTGGTCAAAAGCCAAGAAGAGACATGGTGGTGGTTTTCAGAAGTTAGAAATCTCCAATTCTGATGAGAAGAAACATCATAAGGGAAATGAGAAGTTTGATAAGAAGAAACTTCAATGCTACTATTGTAAGAAGTTTGGACACTTTGCTACTGACTGTTGGTCAAACAAGGAAAGGAAATCATAAGAACCACACATAGCCATAGGAGATTCTGATGATGAACCTTTGCTATTTATGGCTTCTGAATATGATGGCGTAAATTTGGTAGACTGGTGGTATATGGACATTGACTACTCAAATCACCTAACTGGAAACAAATAATGGTTGGTTGACTTTGACTCTAAAAAGAGAACAAAAATCAGATGTGCTAATGATAAATACCTCAATGTTGAAGGTATGGAAAATATCAAAGTGAAGGTGAAGAATGGTAAAACTGTTATGATCAAGGATGTTTTGTATGTTCCTGGCATGAAGAGCAATCTGATGAGTGTATGTCAGCTCATTGAGAAAGGTTTCTCAGTTACTATGAAGAACAATCTCTTGAAGTTGTATGATTTTGATCATAAGCTGATTATGCAATCTGAGCATGGAAGCAACAGAATATTCAAGGTGAATGTGGAGATAACTGAAACAAAATGCCTTAGTACGTAAGGCAAAGAAGGTGAGAGTGAGTTATGGCAAAAGATATTTGGGCATCTTAATTTTAGAAGCTTAGAGCATCTGAATTCTAAGAAGCTGATATATGACATTCCCAAGATGTGAAGCTTGAGAAGTCATGTGAGATATGCATGAAGGGTAAGCAACCTAGATTGCAATTTGCATCAGAAGTAGCCCCTATAGCAAAACATGCTTTAAGAGTGGTACATTCTAATGTTTTTGGACCATTCGAAGTACCTTCACTTGGAGGAAACAAATATTTGGTGTCATTTGTGGATGAGTTCACAAGAATGGAATGGGTAACACTCATCAAGTTTAAGCATGAGGTGTTTGCTGCATTTCAGAAGTTCAAGGTGAAGGCTGAAAAACAGAGTGGTCAGAAGCTGAAAATTCTCAGAACTGATGGCAGATGTGAGTATAACTCTACAAAGTTCAGAAAGTTCTATGAGGAAAATGGAATTGAGCATGAGGTGACTGCTTCATACACTTCTCAAGTTAACTTCTGAAGATATTTCTAACTCTGAAGGAGAATATGCTTCTGAAGGGGATTCTGCCTCTGAAGATGAGTTAGAGTTTGATGGTTATTCTGAGTTCGAAGATGAGTCAGAGTCTGATAATAACTCTTAATATGAAGAAGACTCAGAAGGTGAATCAAATGATGATTCAGATTATAGTGGTAATCCAACCTCTGACCCTGGTCATGCCTATGAAGGTGGACCTTTTGAAGGTGAAGCTTCTAAAGGTAGTCCAACCTCTAAAACCAGACCATAGAGAATTCGTCAAATACTACAGAGATTTGCAGAGTTTGATTTGTTGCAAGATACTGAGATAGACTATAAAGGGGAAGTTATTCAGTGTGTCAAATTAGTAGACTTTGAACCTGTTAGTTTTAAAGAAGTGCTCAAGAAGAAAGTGTGGATGAAGGCCATGAAAGAATACCTTTAGACAATATAAATAAACAAGACTTGGGAGTTGACTGAGCTTCCAAAGATCAAGAAAGCCATCAGCGTCAAATGGGTTTTCAAGGTAAAACTGAAGCCAGATGGATCAATTGGCAAACACAAGGCAAATTTAGTATCAAGAGGATTTCTACAGAAATATGGGTTAGATTACTTTGATGTGTTTACGCCTATAGCTAGACATGAAATGAATCACAAATTGGATTCTGACGTTGAGAGTGATGATATAGATGCTACAACTTTTAAATAGTAAGTAGGTTTATGAACAAACCAAAGTGGTCACATGACCAAGCTTCTGTCAGGATTCTGAGGTATATTAAGGGGACTCTGAAATATGGAGTGTTATTCCATTCCAGTGTCAAGTATGAATCAGAGATGATGTGCTATTCAGATACTGATTGTATGGAGACAGAGTTAACAGAAGAAGTACTTCTGGATAATTTTTCAAGTATCTGGGAGGTCCTACCTCTTGGTGCTCCAAGAAGTAACCGATGGTTGTATTGTCAACCTGTGAAGCTCAGTACATTGTAGGTGCTTTATCTGTGTGTCAAGCTATTTGCCTTATGATTTTTTTGCAGGATCTGAAGATCAAAGTGAACAAGCTTGTGAAGCTTATGATTGACAACAAATCAGTCATAAGCCTTGCAAAAATTTCAGAGCTACATGGAAGAAACAAGCATATTGACACGAAGTTTTGTTTATGAGGAATCGTATTCAGAATGGAGCACTAGAAGTTGTGCATTGTAGTACTCAGAAGCAACTTGTAGATGTTCTGACTAAAGTTTTGAAGACTAAACACTTTATCCACTTGAGGGATGGAATTGGTGTTGTAGAGTTTAGTTAGCTGAATATGAATTAAGGGATGATGTTAGAAGTAATCCATATTCATAACTAGTATTGTTAATTAGAAGCATAATCTTTTGATGTGGCTATTCCATAAGGGATGTTTAGCTTATGGTTGTAACATTAGTTTTGTTAAATTTAACCTAACTAGTGTAGGTTAGCATTTTTCGCCTATGTGACATTATTGTTCGTGTATATAAACCAAACGTGTAATAGAATTTAAAATTGCAATCAATATAGTTTCTCTCAAAAGTTAGTTAGATCTATTTTCTCCCTTTTCTCTCCCTCCATCTTCATCATCTTTATCTTCAACCTTGTGCACCCACTGAGATAAGGGTTTGTATCAGTGAATATGACATGTTAATTCTCGAAGAACTAATAAAAGTGAATGTGATTGAATTGGTTGATGAGAATGGAAAGTGGAATCGGCAGAAGATGCAAAATAGGATGCCTCAAGCGATGTTGTATAAAATTCAATCACTTCTCCTTTCAAAAGCTGATTATGCAAGCGATGAATTTATCGTGGTTGGTATTGGCGGTGGTGTTTTTTTGGTAAAAGAAACGTATATAACAATGTCCAATCTAGATGAGGAGACTGTGGATGAGGTGCGAAGGATGCTTTTGGACCTCAATGTTCCGGAGAGAGTAAAGTGTTTTGTGTGGCTCTTGAAGCATGATAGATTGCTCACCAATTTTATCAAAAGCAGAAAAGGAATGAGACTCTCTATGTGTAATTTATGTGAGAATATTTGTGAATCTACCATGCATGTCGTTAGTAAACGCCCTAAAGCCATGTAAATATGGGAGAAAATGGTGCCTAACATAGTATTCCATAAGTTTTTTCATACAGGCTTATTAGACTGGATCATGTTGAATCTCAAAGTGAGAAAATATTATGGTACTGAGTGGAGAAGTTATTGGGAAATGGTCTTCCATTCTTTGTGAACTTGGCGTAAGAAAAAAGAGCATGATGAGTCGTTTATGAGACCTTATGACTTGGGACCTTATATCTTTTAAAGGTTAAAGGAATATGAATTTGCAAAGAACATGAATACTATAGTTATGGATAGAGTTAAATCGGCCTGGGTGATTCGTTTGAAGCCTTATCCTAGAAATATCGTGAAAATGAACATGAATGCAAGGAAAACAATTTAGTTGGTTGTGGGCTATCAGAGACGCGCATGACATTAGTTGGGCGATTTTGCTAAATCTTCAGGGGGCATTACAAGGCTTTTATGGCAGAGCTTTTGGTGTTTTTGAAGGGTTTAATCTCACTAAATCGTTAGGATTGCATATGGTTTAGATTAATGTGGATTTTGTGGTTATAGTGCAAGCTATAGAGAAGGGAATACAGAGTGGGGTTGAAGGCTTGACCTTGATTAAGAAGATTCGACGGTTAATCGAGACTCATGAGATTGTGAAGATGGTATGCTCGTTTAGAGAGACAAATAAATGTGTTGAAGTTGTAATGAAGATTTTGAACATATAGTTTTTATGTTGCGTCGAAGTTTATTATAAGTTTGTTAGACGATGATTTTAGAAAAATATCACTATTTTATATTTTAGTCTTTCTTTATTTATGGATTCAGACCATCTTTATTATTAAAAAAATATGCATAAGATATAATACATAAGATAATATCATTTTATAGTATCATGATTTCTTTGCACACTCAAAGATTTTTAAATAATAGTCACCGTGAATCAATTACTTTTTTTCTCTAAACTCTTTTGTAATATTTTAAATTAAAAAATTAATAAAAACTTAATAAGTAAGGAAGTTATTTTTATAAAAATTGTTGACACTACAAAATAAAAAGTTTCACTTAAAAAAATCATGAATAACTAAATAATTTTATTATATATTGTTCACGAGTCTCTACTCCATTAATAAGATGCAAAAATTTAAATTTATAATTTATGAAAAAGAGCTTATCTTTGTACCTTAATAAGACAAGGTTCCAATCTTTTCAGAATAGTTATAAAATGACCATTAATTTTACTTTGATTGATAAAAAACATTTTTCTCTATTTTATTTATATAAATGGCTATATTATAAATGTTATATTTTTTCGATAACATTTAAACATTTTAGATTAAAACTATATTTATAAAAAATATTTTGTTTGTTACAAATTTTAAATTTAAATTTAAATACATATATGTATTTTAAAAATAATAATTATTTTTAAATGTTTTAACTTAAGAGGCTTTTACTTAATAAAAAAAAGCTTAAGAGGTTTTTAAATTTTTAGATTATATAAATTAAAAATTATTCTTGTGGCAGAAAAGTATACATATTTTAAAATTAATTATTAATATTTTTACTTCTTATGAGATTATCTTTTATAAATTAATAAATTATTTTATTATATATTATTGATTTGATGATTTCTAACTCAATTCATATTAATAAGTTAAATTTTAGTTGTAAAAGCAAAAGGGAACTAATTCTATTATTGTAACAAACATTAATTAAAATATAATATAATACAATTATAATTAATTTTATTATATTCCGACCATGAAAATCCCTAATCTATATCCTATAGCATGCTAAAAGATTGATTATACTATAGGATAGGACGGCTGATAATATATACAAATTAGTGGCCTGCTTGTTTGAAATTTGACTTTGCTATTCTATTCTATGTTCTACTCAGGTCAGGTATAATTCACCTTTTAACTTTACTTGCCTACCAAATTACAGTACCATCTATGTTCCATGTTTTGATGATGGAAATATAAATGTCATTTAAAAGCAACCAGATGAGATGCAGTAAAATAAAAAAAAAGTAAATAACTTTGGTTTTGTTTTTGTGAACCATCGTATTCTTATGAAACTTCACATTAATATATTTGATTGTAGTAATATGCTTAATTATTTGTCAAAAAATTAAAACTTTTATGATAATAACACAATTGAATACACATTATTCAACATCCAACTGGTTCATAGTTTTAACCATAATTTAAAGTTATTTTAAAAATTGTTTCACCCATTAAAGAGACTATTAAGATGAATCCGGTATTAAGTTATTTTCTTTAAGATATTTCATAATATTGTCTAAAATTATGCAGATAGAATTTTAAACACGTCGTCCTTAAGATAAAATAATCTAATTATAAATTGTATCGAAGATGTACAACATTTAGGAAATAAGATACTAAATTTACTTAAATATGATATTAAAACTGCTCAAACTTATGAAGAAATGAAGTTTCTCAAAGATACAATTTTTCAAAAAAGACATAAAAGAAATGAGAGAAGTTGCTTGAAATGTTTATCAAGCAAAAGAGAAATCTCAGAAATAAGTTTTTGTGTACTTTTTATAAATTAAAACTCTTTATATAGTGTTCAAATTATCCTATGTGTGTAAACAACATAACGTGAGACTTTATTGTTTATATAGTTGAAAGCTAACAAATGCGTGAAAACTATAAAATATGAGACTTATAACATTTATCAGATGGGATATGAGAGGTACACGTCCCAAAGAACTTTAAGTTGCCATCATTGGCTAAGTTCGATGAGCACAACAACCTGTTTGAACATGTCATCTCAATCAATACTCAAATGACCATCATTGAGGCATCTGACTCTTTGAAATACAAACTTCTATCTAGTATCTTTAGAGATGCAACTCTGAGATGGTATATGGGCCTCCCCTAGCTCTTTGTCACAAACTATCAGGAATTGGTGAAAAAGCTAATATATCAATTCGTCACAAGAAGGCACAAAAACATGACTACCACTAGCCTATTCAACATTTGTCAAGGCCTTGTGAGTCTTTGAACTAGTACCTCGCCCACTTTAGCGAGGAGACGAACAATATGGTTCATATGAACCAGGAGATGTTATCGGGAGAATTTAAGAATGGGTCAGGGTAGGACACTTCAATGAATCACTCGCTTAAAGACAAGCTATATCCATGGCCAAAGTGGTGACTCCGGCAGAATGCTACATAAAGAAAGAGGAGAGAAATGCTTAAAAGAAGGTTTGAGATGCAAAAAAACACCCCAATATGGATAACTCACAAAGGAGTCAATACACTTCACCCATGAGGGATACAACAACCTTCAAGCAAAGTGGAAAGCCCACTGAAAGTTTCACTCCCTTGAACGCCCTCTAGTGGAAGATATGGCAAGAGGTCTTACATATACATAACATACCCCATCCATTAGCTCCCAAGGTAGACGTCATGGGGCTAGATCCCCATAGTTGGTGCAAGTTCCTCAAGGTCAATGGACATTAAACGAAGAACTGCTACCAACTCAAAAAAGAGATAAAGCGCTTCATCTAAGAGGGGAACCTGAAGAAATAAGTCAAGGAAAGCTCCACTCGAGGAATAGGCGAATATATTTCTCAGGGGCGAGATCCCTCAGGTAGTTTAGGATCCAAGTAAGGGAGACAAGGACATATATGCTCCACGTATCCTCAACACCTATGGTTTCATGCTTTTATAGAGGATCTTGAGTGTCTCATACGTTGCCTGTGGAAGTCTAATCACATATGCTCTTTAATGCATGACACTCAAGGTCTTCTAGCTCTTAATTGCAATGATCACTTATGATGTTTCCAGTTCCTGGAAGCTGAAAGGAGTGTGTCTGACCGTCTCGAGAAGCGAAGAAATATTTTCACCAATCTAGTCAATTCTCTATCTCTTAAAAATTGTGATTCAATTTTTGGGGGATTGCAAAGATTTTTTTTATCAGAATTTAAAATTTTCCCACACATTTTTTCTTTATTTTCTCTCTATATGCTATCCTGTTTTAATTAACTTTTTATTGATGACAAAAGAGGGAGAAAATCATGGGAGTATTTAAAGAAGATAAAAGTATTTTGAATACTTTAAAATATACCTGAACCCTCGTCAGAACTCTTTTTGTGTTTAAATCTGTATATTATTTTCTTCTGCTATTAGAATAAGTTTAAATAACTTGGATATGACTTATGGGTAACTTACAAAAATCAACCTTTGAACTATTAGACTCAGGGGGAACTTACAAACCTCGGACCCTAATATTATCAAGTTAGTTAAACTAATCAACCGTTGTTCTTAAATACCTTTGTTTGTCATCATAAAAAAGGGGGAGATTGTTGGAACAAAATTGTTCAGATCCCTGGGGTTTTGATGATAACAAAGTACTTAAAGAACAACTGGGTATACTAAGATATGTTCAAGTGTGCCGGATCATAAGCTTAAAAATTAACTTAAAACTGACCCTGATAAAAGCATATGAAAAGAAGCTAAAAGACTCGGATTTTGAAGGATCAGAATCTGATAACTCAGAACTTTGTATCTCAGCTTCTGGTGACAACTCAACTTCTCAAGACCTGAGCTAAAGGTACTATTCTATTCATCCATACTCTATCTCAAAAGCAGATCGATCTTGTCAACGTAGGATTTTGGAAAAATTCAACTAGAGTTTCTTAGTGCAAGGCTCAAGGAAAGTTGACATGACATCTTAAGTATGCCCCAACACTTGGTTAGATACCTAGTATGAGAAAGACATAGTGGATAAAGCTTTTACACAAAGGATGAATATCTTAATAGGATTGACATCCAATATCTCTCTTGGAACTGCTTCGTTACAAAGATCACTTATGCAAGTTACTTTCCAACGACTCTTTTTCTTTCTCTATAAAAGGAGTTGAAGATTTGAAGGAAGAAAACTAACCATCTAACTAGAACAACACTGAGCACAACTTTGAGTTAAAGTTTTATAACTTTTACTGCACAAGTTCTTGAGATTTCTTATCTTTGTATATCTTAGAAATATTAAGTGTTTAAAGATCTTTGTGTGTGTTGTATCACTTTTATACTTCTTATTTTACATCAAGTATAGTTGTTGTCTATTCTCCTAAAATATTTATTTAGAGTATAGGAAGTCTCTTGCTGGTTTGCTTGAGCAATGGAAGTCTCTTGCTAGTTTGCTTGAGCAGTGAAAGACTTTTGCCCGTGTACTTGAGCAGAAGTCCCTTGCTTGTGTGCTTGAGTAGAAGTCTCTTTCTAGTGTGATTGAGCGGTTAAAGTCTCTTGCTAGTTTGTTTGAGCAAAGTGTAATCTGTTTAATTATAGTGAAAATCTTTTGTTAGGCAAGAGGACTGGACTATTCTCTGTTTGTGGGAGGAACCAGTATAAACCCTGTGTGTTGTTTTACTTCTTGCTTATGAATATTATTCATTATGCTGCTAACAATCCTGAGATAAGATTCTGAAGTTGGTTTTTCATAAGTGAAAAAGAATTAGCATACACAATTCAACCCTCTCCCCCCTCTTGTGTAGTTTTCTTTCCTTAAGAATATTCAATGAGATTTAGTTCCATGTGTATAAGTGTAAGAAACACTTCTTATTTCTCTATGCATGTTTCTTGAGTGTGAGCGTTGATGAATGATTAGTGCGCATATCAAGTCTCTTTTTTCTTCAATCTTCAAAGTCTTTTTTTATAGATGCAAAATAGATTCGTTGGAGGTGAAGACGAAAATATCCTATAAGTATTTGTTGCATGAAGATCACTTCAAACGAAACACTAGAGTGACATTGTTGTTGGAAATAAACCTTTTTTGTGTTTAAGAAAAATGTGTGGGAATATTAGAGGCTTGAATAGAAACTTGGTAGGTAGGAGAATTATTTATGGAAGAGAGAACTTTATATTTTTTTGCTTGATTCAAAAGTGTTGGATTACATCTCTATTTATAGTACTCTAGGGAGAACTCTAGACACACTAATTCTAGAGAGTTCTCAACTCTAGATATTTAAAGAGTATTCTAGAAAATATTTTTACAATCTTAAGAAATATCTAGATACTATAAATACTACAAGACTTTTCTAGAAACATTACCCAATATAAACTAAGCCCAAATAACTAAGTCCAAAATCAAATAATAAAATCAGACCCAAATTAAGTTTAATATTTCAACATCCCCTCTTAAACTTTATTTGTCACTCCAAGCATATTCCTTAGCTTCACGAAAGTTTCCAATTTGAGTGGCTTGGTGAAAATGTCGGCAACTTGATCTCTAGACATTGTAGCACCTCAAATTTGCACCTATCATTGTACATACGTTCTCATATTAGGTCATAGCATATCATGGTCCCCTGCATAACATTGCATTGTCCCATTTGCCTCAAGTGCAAGCCAATCAAGAAAATTAGGTCAAATTGGTCAGGAGATCAGTCAGTCAAGCAAGCAAGCACAATTCTCAAGGAGCCAAGGCCCTAGGGTTGGTCCAACATGTTCACATGACTTGGGGATCCATTTGAAGTGTTTTGGTCAAGGATTGGATGTTCAGAAGTCATCAGTCAATGCACAGTCAGTCAGAAACCCTAAAAGTCAACTGTTGGTCAACTGTCCATTTAATCAGTGATTTGATGGATGGATTTGGTTTGAGAGAGCTTATTCATGTCCAAATAGACCTCATATATCATGTCAAACAACATCATTGAAGAATTTGAAGCCAGATCAGAAATTTCCAAAAGGGGAAACTGGACCTGTAACTGAAACTTACCAAAAATGGAAAGTCTTGATCCTCAAACTTACATCATGATACAAGCTTCAAATGAATTTTTGCCCAACATGAAAGTTGAAGATCTTGTTCTCCCATTTCCAAAAAGTCCAAGAACACTCAATTCCCATGTATGGTTGGCAAGTTATGATCAATTCATTTTCAAAAATTCTTGAACTTCAAAAGGCCATATCTCTCAAACCATTTGGCCAATTTGGGTGGGGTTTTTTCCTACAAGTCACATTTGATCCCCTCTTTCCAAAAATGTAACTTTCATGTACCAAAACTTCACCAATCAAAATGGCATTTTTGGACTTGCATGAATTAATTTCAAGTGTGGTACAAAAGTGAATTTGTGAGATAATCATTTCTAACCAATTCTACCAATCAAACATGTTCTGAAAATGCATTTGTGACATGAACCAAGTCATTTTTGTGCAGTACACACAACCATTCCCAAGTTGCTTGAAAATTGGACGAAAGTACACTTTTTCACCAACTCTATCCCACATTTTCATGGACTTGGATTCAGTACCACAAAAACAGCAGATGTACATCATTTTTTCTGCTGAATGAAACCCTAGTTGCAGCCATCTAACCAGCAGAAAATCTCACTCTCTCTAAAACTCATTTTTGGCCATTTTCCAAAATCTTCAAAAAATCCTCCAAAGAACCAAGCCTTGCCTTGCTCGATTCACCATCCAAGCAACCTTGTGAGCACTTTGCAACCACTTTTCTCCATCTGTAAGCAGCTTCATTGCAACTGTTTTCAAAAAGCTCAGCCATGGCAGATGGAAATTCGAGCAAAAGCAAGCTACACTGAGCCAAGGCATCTTCACTATCCATCATTGGGAGCATAAGGCTGCACCTGTTTGAGCATATCCAAGCCAGAAAACACCTGAATCTGCATCTGCTCTCCAATTTGGTCAGTTTTCGATTTACTTGTTTTGCCAAACCATGCCATGCTTAGTGTAGGTCTTGGTATGCTGATTGTTATGAACTTTGTCTCATGTAATTTGGTTAAGTATTTTGCAAGAAATCTGAAAATGAAGATTGTTGTTCATATGCTTTTTTGCTCGATTCTCTCTCCATAGTTTGTTTCCATGAAAATGAAGCTTGGATTTGTCATGTATGTGCTCTAATGGTTCTATTGGTATACTCATTATTCATTTCTGGAAATTTTTGTTCATGAGCAAAGTTGGATGTTTAGGTTTCTTTGGTTCGATTCGTGCTTATTGTTGTGTATTAATGGAAATTGATAATGGATTGTTGTTTGCCTTGCCGTGCTGAACATTTCTGTGTAACCAATTTTAATTTCTGGAAATTTTTCTGAAGAACTCGAATTGGGGATGAACATTGTTGTTGCTGCCCAGAAAACCCTAATAATTTCCCAGAAACTTGACTGTTCACGTGTGCATGATGGTTGAGCACTGTTCCATTCTGTAATAGCCAATCAGAACATTTCGTTCTGCCTCCCCTGTGCGCACCGTTTTGATTAATGAGGGTGTTATTACCAGAATGCCACTCGGTCAACCTTGTTGACCTAGTAAACCATGTCCATTTTGTTTATTTGTTCCAAATTGTTACTCAACTTCCAAAATTCATAATTCACTCATTTCAATTCCAAAATTCCTGAAAATTTTTGCATCTTGCTCACATGAATGTCTAGTATTTTATCATGTTTTTTTATGATTTTTTGATTGGCTGGATTTTTAATGGCATTAGGGTTTGTAGAATGTGACCAAATTTTGTACATCTTGCCAAAACATTTGTGAAATGGTGATACTTTATCCAATGGCTCCCAAATTTTTTGTGCTTAAACTAGACACACTCATGGTGATTTTGGTGTAGAGTTTGTGAATTTATCATTGCTGGTTTGTGAGATATGAATTTTTGAATTAGGGTGTGACAATTTGTGTCACACCATTGATGTCCAACTTCATGATTTTCATTACCATGCTTCTTGAACTCAATTTGGTTTGAATTTTTGCATGAACCTTCTCTTATATGTCTAGTTGACTTGTGATTTTTTCTTGGAATTAATTATGCCATTTCCTAATTGTTTGAGATTTTTCTCCCCTGCCTAGTCAAATGTTGACTTTGTGTGACACATCTTGCCATTCCATTTGGGAAATTCTCATATCTTATTGGATGATCATGAAATTTCACATGTGCATACTAGACATCTTAAGCTTCGCCATGGTGTTGATCCCGTTCATTTCTCATCTGTTGTCATTGAGTTATGATTTTTTGAAGTTGATACATGTTTGTTTGACTTCTTTGGGCATGCTTGAAATTGTTTTGACTTTCTGATTTTCATTGACTATCTTCCCATGATCCAAATGAGCTGAAATTTGACATGCATACCATGCTATGGATTGTGACTGACCATGATTTATTTGGTGATTTCTGGAAATGTTTAAGATTGCTTTTGAGTTAAGTCTTGCTGTTGACTTCTATGAGCTTCTGTTTGCAACACTTTGTCCTAAATTGTTCATGAAATGATGATGATGATTGATATGAATGTGAACCCAATTGGTTGTGTTTCTTAATTGTTTGAACATGATTTTGGATGCTTGCCCTTTGCTGTTTTGACTTTTTCATTCCCTTTTGACCCTAGGCTTGTCCTAGTGGTCCTGTTACTCACCTTTGAGCTTATGTTTTCAGGTTGACCAACAAATGACCAATGAGACCAATTCTTTTTGATTGAGCTTGCTTGAATATCATTGTCTAACTTGTTTGTTTTGTAGGTGGCTTGGCTCACATGCCTTAAGCCTTATGCCTTGCACATCCATTTGCCTCCAATTAACTGTTGATGTCTGTTTCCTTTTGCTTTGTTTGAAGTTGTATACTAATGTCTGCTTGACTATTTCAGGTACTTTAGTTGCTTTTAGTTCCTTGTGAACTTTGCTTTGCTTTGCTTTATAGCAATTTGCATTGAGGTATATTTCCTAACTTCATGTAGTCTGGAAGACCTGGTCTGTTACTTGGCCAGGCAACTGTCTGAAGTCCTCCTTAAGAGGCAATGTTTGTGGATGTTTAATTTTGTCCTTGTATAGAGTCAAAGACCTCCTAAGTGAAGAGGCAATTGGCAGAACCCAAGGGATATGTAACCTATCCCCTGCTATTCTGTGTGTCATCTGTTTTGCTCACACCACTGTGTTGATGCATTGCAGATAAAAACCCAAGATCTTGTACAATCGTACAGTTGAGTCAGTTTTAAATGTGTAGAAGGGTTCCCACTTTCTGAACCCACACATTCTTGTCTTAAGCTCTCCCAGGCCAGGGATAAGAGCTGTGAAGTCTCATCTTCACTCACCCTTCATCTGCTTCACCTTGGCTCTCAATGTCAAGGTTAAGAGCAACATCTACCCAGTTCCAGAGGTTTGTTTGTTGAGGTTGATATGACCCCTCGACTAAAACCTAGCCTTGTTTGAGCCCCTTGCTTGTGTATAGTGTGTGCTACCTGTGCTTGTATGTTTGTTTGACTTGCTTCCTGTGCAAGTTAGGTTAGTTTAGACTTGCTTCCTGTGCAAGTTAGGTTTTGCTTGGCTTGCTTCCTGTGCAAGTTAAGTGTGTGTGTGGCTTGCTTCCTGTGCAAGTCATGATTAGGATAGGCTGGCTCCCTGTGCCAGTTAGCTAGAAACCTTAACTTAGGGATGATTTTGCATGATAACATCTAGGCTCGAGTCGTAGTCTCCCTAGTGTTGTGTCTCCCTCTGTTATCTGGTTAGGCTAGTCCTGTATCCCTCTGTAGGGGAACTACGTCGCCCTGATCCTCATACCAGATGAGGTACGTAGGCAGGAGATGAGCAGATCTCTCCGGGCGCCCGTGTCTTTGTTTTGTCTTGTTGTGTGCTTGGAAGCTGATGTAAGTCCATCGAGTGGCATTTGGGTTCCAGTGTGGGTTTGTTGGTTCGGATGCTGATGTAAGTCCAGTGATTGGCCTTCAGGCTCCACGTTGGCCTTCTTGAGTGCGTTTTGGTTCGGATGCTGATGTAAGTCCAGTGATTGGCATTCAGGCTCCACGTTTGCCTTTGCCTGTGTTTGTTTGAGTGCGTGTCAGCCGAGCTACGAGTGCTCTGATTCTTCTTCGTCCAAGAAGATACGTATGCATAGGATGCGATATCCTAGCGAGCATGTGTCGTTTCCCCAGTCCGAACTACTTCGACTCTGATGTCTATGCCTGATAGACTAAGTAGGCCCAGGATGCGATATCCTGCCGAGTCAGTCTCTTTTGTTTTCTTGTGTCTCCTTCAGCCAGTGTGTGTGTGTGTTTGAGCAGTGTTTTAGCAACCATTTTCCTTTCTATTGTGCGTGGATCCCGTCGAGTACGACGGATGCGTAGGGGTGCTAATACCTTCCCTTCGCATAACCGACTCCCGATCCCATTCTCTTTGGTCGCGAGACCATGTCTTTTCCAGGTTTACTCTGAGCGTTTCCTTTCCCTCTTTTGGGATAAATAACGCACGGTGGCGGCTCTGTTGTTCTTGTTTTCCCGCCGGTTTTTCGCGTGATGCGACAGCTGGCGTCTCTGCTGGGGATATAGAGAAGTTGACCTATGCTGGTCCATCTTCCCTAAGCGAGTCTCTCCTAGCGCTCTCTAGGTTAGGGTTTTGGTTGCTGTTTGCTGTTGTATTTATTGCATTCATTTATTTATTGTTTGCATTTATGTGTGCATTAATGTTTGCATTCATTCATATTCATCTGGTTGGTTGTCTGTTTCTCTCTGTTGGGGTGGGAGTTACATGAGGTAAAAGGCCCAATACCCAGGCCATGAGTGAAATCTAGGATACTTAGGAATAGAGTGATTCATGGGAAGCGGGTGGTATTGCGCCACTTAGCGGAACATTGATATCACGAGCAGTTCAGACCCTGGTGGGATATTATCGTTACATACTCCGGGTGTGTATATGATGATATTCTGCGAAAGGTTATTTATGCTGCGTTTCTCTCGACCTTACCCTGGCCTAGATGACACCCGTGAGTGGGGAGGGAATGATCATTATTACAGGTACAGTCGGTGACTTGTTGGTGACTTGTTGGTGACTTGTGATCCTGTTGGTGACTATTGGTTCAGAATTTTGGGGTCTCAGATGACTTTGGGTTTCAGATGAATTTGTGGTTCCGAGTTCAAGCCGAAGCTTTGATCCTGTGTTCCGAGAGACACAGCCAACCAGTCCAGTCTGCATCATTTGCATTATAGCATATTTATTTTTCAAAAGAAACGCAATAAAAAGATACAAAAAAAAAAAACAGAAAGAGAAAAGAAAAGGAAAAAAAAGAAAAAAAACTAATCCCTGCATGCATATCATTTCTCAGGTACATTCCAGAGCTTGTTCACTAATAGAGATGGCAACAGTCCCAGAGTTGAAGCGGAAGACTTGTTCCTACAGCTTTCACCGTGAACCTTTGACGTCTCTGATTGAGTTGAGCAATCTTATGACCAGTGGTAACCAGAAGGGGTTTGTCGACCAGTATGGAGATATTCTGACACTGTTGAAGATGGTGGTCGATCCGGTGCCGTTGCAGACTCTTCTATAGTTCTACGACCCAGAGCTTCATTGTTTCACCTTTCAAGATTATCAGTTAGACGACAACTGAAGGAGAAGATCACTCTTTTGCCAGAATGTTCAGAATGTGACCTGTTGATAGACCAGTGTCAGTACTTGAAGACTCTCATTCCGGGAGGCCGTTTGTCTTAGCTTGTATCTTTGATATGTATGTTGAGAATCACCTCCAGGCTTGTTGGATGGGATTCATTGTTGTACTCCGATTGTTTGGATTTTCTTTGTCGACTTTGTTGTATGATCCTGTTACTCATATAGATGAGGTTGTTGGTTTCACCTTGTACTCATCACTCTTGTGTATGTTGTTTCTGTGCTTCTATGTTGTTCTTGCTGCAGGTTGCCATCTTTTGAGGATGACTCAGGCTCTTTGAATGCCTGAGGAATGAACATATCATGTGCATCATACGCATCATTAGCACCATACTCATATCATTTTGCATAACAGGTGTTCTTGGTCGTGACTTCTCACTCTTGGTTCCTGTTCAGGCAGGATAACTGATCAATGTCCGCACCGCTACTCAACAAGACTGAATCAACAGAGAGGTATGGATCAAGTTCAAGCTGAGTTGGCTGAGATGAAGGCTAACATGGCCCAGTTTATGAATATGATGCAAGGGGTTGCACAAGGTCAAGAAGAACTTCGAGCCATGGTTCAGAGACAAGAGGCTGCAATTCCAACGGTCAACCATGCTCCGCCAGAGGGAGGCCCGGTCAATGATAATAATGTTGTTGCTGCTGTACCCATCAACAACTATGCTGTAGGTGATGAGTTGGAGGGAATTCGAATCAACGGTCAACCTATTGCTCCAGATGCCGCTAATGCCAGAGCGGTCCGTGCCCCGGCCCGTAATCCTGCTCCGATTGTTGACAGACAAGAGGATATGTTTTCTCTGCTCAGTGAAGACGAAGACGTTCTGGGAAGGGTTAATGAGAGGGATCGTAAAGTTGATGCCCTTGCTGAGAAAATTAGAGCTATGGAATGTCAGAATTCTCTCGGTTTTGATGTTACTAATATGGGGTTGGTGGAAGGTTTGAGAATTCCTTACAAGTTCAAAGCGCCGTCCTTCGATAAATACAACGGTACTTCTTGCCCTCGCACCCATGTGCAGGCTTATTATCGAAAAATCTCTGCGTATACCGATGATGAAAAGATGTGGATGTATTTTTTCCAAGATAGTCTATCTGGGGCTTCTTTGGACTGGTACATGGAATTGAAGAGAGATTCGATCCGATGCTGGAGGGATCTGGGTGAGGCCTTCTTGAGGCAATATAAACATAACATGGACATGGCGCCTAGCCGGACTCAGCTGCAGAGTCTATGTCAGAAATCCGGAGAGAGCTTCAAGGAGTACGCCCAGAGATGGCGTGAACTGGCTGCTAGAGTTCAACCCCCTATGCTGGAGAGGGAGTTGACAGATATGTTTATCGGTACTCTTCAGGGTGTGTTTATGGACCGGATGGGGAGCTGCCCATTCGGTAGTTTTTCTGATGTTGTCATTTGTGGAGAGAGGACTGAGAGCTTGATTAAAACTGGGAAGATCCAAGATGCTGGTTCCTCTTCTTCTAAGAAGCCGTTTGCTGGGGCACCTCGTCGAAGAGAGGGTGAAACTAATGCTGTTCAACACCGCAGAGATCAGAACAGAAGTCAATACCGTCAGGTTGCTGCAGTAACCATTCCGGCACCTCAACCTCGTCAACAACAACAACAAAGAGTTCAACAACCGCAACAACAACAACAACAGCAACGTCCGTATCAGCCCAGACAAAGGATGCCTGATCGACGTTTTGATTCGCTACCCATGTCGTACGCCGAATTGCTGCCCGAACTACTCAGGTTGGGGATGGTTGAGTTGCGTACAATGGCTCCGCCTACAGTATTGCCTCCTGGGTACGACGCCAACGTCCGTTGTGACTTTCACTCTGGGGCACCAGGGCATCATACTGAGAAGTGTCGGGCTCTCCAGCACAAGGTCCAAGATTTGATCGATGCCAAGGCGATCAACTTCGCTCCAGTGCCTAACGTCGTAAACAACCCTATGCCTCAGCATGGTGGGCATAGAGTGAACAATATTGAGGGGAAAGAAGCTGAAGATCTGGTTGTTAATATTGATGATGTTCAGACTTCTCTGCTAGTTGTGAAGGGCCGTCTGCTGAATGGGGGTGTCTACTCGGGCTGTGATGAGGATTGTTTGGGCTGTGCAGAATCTGAGAATGGTTGCGACCAGTTAAGGGCCGGTATCCAGGGTATGATGGATGAGGGTTGTTTGCAACTCAGTAGGGCTGTAAAAGATCGTGGAACAGTGTCAACTATCACCATTTACTTTAAACCAACTGAAGGACGTGGACAAAGGGTTGTTAGTGCACCTGTAACAAATGGTACCCCAGTTACCATTTCCGTGCCTGTAACCATCAGTGCTCCAACTACTATCGTTGCGTCTGGAAGAAGGGCTGTTGAGAATAGTAGAGCCGTGCCGTGGAAGTATGATAATGCTTACCGCAGTAACAGAAGAGCTGAAAGTCAGACGAGACCAGTGAATCAAGCTCCAGTGACAATCGGTTTACCGAATAGAGTTCCTGCAACTGTTGGTCCGGCTGTGGATAATGTAGGGGGTCCAGGAGGTTTTACCAGAAGCGGTCGTCTGTTCGCACCGCAGCCTTTGAGGGACAATAATGCTGAGGCTCTCGCCAAAGCAAAGGGTAAGCAAGCTGTGGTTGAGGAAGAACCTGTCCAGAAGGAAGCGCCTGAGGGCTCGTTTGAGAAAGACGTGGAAGAGTTTATGAAAATAATCAAGAAGAGTGACTACAAGATTGTAGATCAGTTGAATCAAACTCCGTCCAAGATTTCCATACTTTCACTGTTGATGTGCTCTGAGGCACACCGTAATGCCTTGCTGAAGATGTTGAATCTGGCTTACGTGCCTCAGGAGATTTCTGTCAATCAACTGGAGGGTGTGATGGCCAATGTGAGCACCAGGCATGGTGTAGGATTCACCAACCTGGACTTAACGCCTGCAGGGCGAAACCATAACAAAGCCTTGCACATCACCATGGAGTGCAAGGGGGCAGTGTTGTCTCACGTATTGGTAGACACCGGGTCGTCGCTGAATGTGCTGCCTAAGCAGATTCTGAAGAAGATTGATGTGGAAGGGTTTGTGCTTACTCCCAGTGACCTGATCGTTCGTGCTTTCGACGGCTCCAAACATTCTGTGTGTGGGGAAGTTACCTTGCCTGTGAAGATAGGTCCTGAGGTATTCGATATCATCTTCTATGTTATGGACATCCAGCCCGCCTATAGTTGTTTATTGGGGCGTCCATGGATTCATGCAGCAGGGGCAGTCTCGTCGACTCTCCATCAAAAACACAAGTATGTCTGGAACGGTCAGATTGTGACTGTGTGCGGTGAAGAAGAGATTCTGGTGAGTCATCTATCCTCGTTCAAATATGTTGAGGTGGATGGTGTAACACCTCAAAATTTGCCCTCCTTTCTTGGGACTAGCATTAACATATTTGCATATCATTTTAGGGCATTAGGCATTTCATATTGCATAGCATGTGGTTACATTGTGCAAGCCATTCTCCCAAGTCTTGATCAGAAGATGGAGAGTCCAAGTGCAAGCCTAGGGTTTGTTGACTGATCATGGGCTACCTGAGGATTGGGCTGTGAATTAGGGTTTTATGGTTCTCCAAGGATATTGGTCTTCATCTTGATTGCAATGATACATCATCATCGTCATGGTTGGATGTCATCAGGAGATTGAAGAAGATTCCTTAAGATTAGGGTTTTGACCACTGGTCAACCCTAATCAGGTGCATTGGGCCAATCAGGGCTGGATCAGGAGATGGGGTTTATGATGGTTATGGGGTTCATTTTGTGATTATATTGTGCTAATTGAGGCTAGGGTTTCACCCTTGAGCCATTTCAGTTGGAGATTGGGGTTCAGTTTGATCTATGCATTGCCAGATTCATCTGTCAGATGAAAAGTCAACTGTGGTCAATTGTACATGATCTGGTGGATTTGGAGGTGGAAATGAGTTGGATACGCTTCATTCATGTTGGAACAAGTGTTATTTGACATTGCAAAGCTTAAAAATGAAGAAAATCAGGTCAGGACAAAAACTGCCAAAAATAGCAAGTGACCTGTAACTGAAGTTTCCAAAAATGGAAAGTTTTTGACCTCAAAGCCACGTGTTCAAGGAAGCTTCAAATTAAAAATTGTTCAACATGAAAGTTGTAGATCTTGTTCTCACCTTTCCAAAAAGTCCAAGAACTTGAAAATCCCATGTATGGTTGTCAAGTTATGGTCCAGTGAATTTCAAAAATGACCTGTAATCAGGAGGCCATAATTTCCACATACTTTGTCCAAATTGCAAGTTCTTTATATGCACAAACTCCATTTGACATGTACTTTCATGGTGCATAATTGGATTTTCCCAAAAATGGCCAAGGCAAAAAGTCACTTTTCAACTGGACAGCTGAATTGGACCAGGGGCAAAATTGTCCAACTTTCAAAATAATTGGAATTTTGAGATGGGACTTTTTGCTACACCTCATAAATGGAATTTTAAGCTTGTTTGAATCATCACTTCATGGCCAAGGCATATGGTTTGAGATTTGGTTTGGAAAATGGAAGTGCTAAAAATGGACATTTTGCTACCACATAGTGAAATTGAGAAATAAGTATCCAATGAGAGTGAGGCAAGTGGCAATGGATTACATATGTTATTTAGAGTTTGCATGAGCTGTCAACAGGTGTCATTGGCTGTTATGTGGAAATTACATTTTTACCCCCTCTTGAAAGTTCCAATTTCACTTAACAATGCATTTGGTTGATTAAACTTGATTAAGGGGTAATTAAGCATTCATATATAAACAAAAACCCATTCTAATCATAACTGATTTTCACATTTCCCCAAATTGGATCTGAAAACCTCTCACATTCATCAATTTCATCAAGAACACAAAAGCTTCAATCTCATCAAACTTCATCAAATCTCAACCAATCTTTGAGATTCCTTTTGCATTCATCTCATCTCATCATCTTCTCAAACTGTTCGTGCCAATTGGAGGGAGAAGAGTGGCAAAACGTGACTGTCATAGGAAGGTGCTCCAATGGAAAATCAAGAATTCGCATGCTAGGAGTGGAACCAATTGAACCTGAGCTTGGAACACGACTTCTTGAAGCTTGCTGTGCTGCTGTTTTGGACTCATAGGCTTGGAAACGTCACAATCGACACTGCCATATCCAGGTTTGAAGGTTTTTCGAATCTCGTGTTTCTTTAATTACTTATGTGCGTTTGAAAGTGCTTGTCACGTAGGTCATGGATATGCTTGTGGTTTATGAAATGGATGACTGTGTAGGGAGAAATCTAGGATTGAAATTTTGTGCCAAAACCCTAAGTGATTCGATTCGTTTGATTTAGGAATGGTTAGGCAAGATAGAGTTCATATTTGTAATCCTCATGCTTGGACGGTTCGAACGGTTACCTACTTGTTGATTTTGGTGATGGTTTGAAAAACTCGTGTTCTTGAGAATTCTGGGAAGAAGAAAACGAAGCTTTGCGCAAAACTGAGTTTAATCCACATTTCCATTTGAATTTTTGAATCCGGTGTTTACCGCCCGCGCCATCACTATTTACAATAATGCCACTGCTCATTTTAATTAATTTGTTTAATTCTTAAAAAATTACAAACACATTAAAAAATTCATAAAAAATAGTAGAAAAATCAGAAAATTGTGAGGATTTTTTCTATGACTTTGTTGTTGACTCTAGGATTTTTTTGACCTATTGGTCAAAGTTGTGCTTGGTAGAAGTTCCATTTGCCCTAGGGTTTTTAATACATGTTCATTTTTGATACCTTGCACCATTTGGCTTGTGAAATGCACATAATGTTAAATAAATGCCTGGAAATTTTTGTGATGATTCTTGACTCATTGATGCTCATTTATATGTAAATTTCATGAGTTTTTGATACCTGGACATGGAGTTATGAATTATTGAACTTAGGTGTGACAATTTGTGTCACACCTCTTGATGTCAATTTGCTGGAATTTTTTGATTGGCTTATACTTGTTGAAATGAGATGAAATTTTACATGAATGTTGATTAACATGTTAGGAAGCTATGAGAATTTTTGTGGAATTTTACACTGCATTTTTAAATTGATTGTGAATTTTCCTTTCTGGTGGTTGAATTTGCAAGCTCATGTGACCTAGGTTGGTAGATTGATTGAGAAATGCTCATATGGTACTGTATGATCATGAAATTTGATATGCTTGTAGTAGACACATGTTAGGACCTCCCTGTTTTGGTCTCATCCATTTCTTTATTGTTTTCATTGAGTTATGAATTTTTGAAGTGAATGTAGGTGTTGATGTTGTGATTTGGAGCCTATCATTGTGTCTGTTTTTGTTGATTTTCATTGACATGGTTCCATTTGCCCAAATGAGCTCAAATTTGACATGGTAGACCCTGAATATCCCCTGTTTAGGTGTAAATAATTTGAGAATTTTTAGATTTGTCTTGGTATGGATTTGAATGCAATAGTTCTGTTTGTATGCTTGGTGCTTCATTTGAACTAGTTTGCCTTATTTTGTGCATAGCATGAGCATAATGAATGATATAAACATGAGACCAATGATGTTTGCTCTTGTTTGACTTTAATTTGAGAATGGTTTGTGAATGCCTTGCTGTTTAGGGATTTTTTCTTGCTTTGGACCCTAGGCTTAGCCTAGTGGTCTAGTTGCTAATGTTTGCTTGATTTTTCAGGATCAAAGGCATAATGCACATGGAGAATGATCCAAATCAATTTTAATTGATGTTGTTGATATTTGTACACTAACATAACTTGGTTTTGTAGGTTGTGAAGCTTGGGCTTAAGCTTTGAGCTTGCCTTGTGTTGTGTATTGAGTTGTATAGATTAATTGGTTGATACTTGCTGTTTAGTTTTGTCTGTCTGAGTACTAACTCTGTTTGACTATTTCCAGGTACTTTTAGTTGCTCAGTTCCTAGTGAACTTTTGCTTTGCTTTGCTTAAGCAACTTGCATTGAGGTATAACTTCCTAACTTCATGTAGTCTGGAGACCCGGCTGTTACCGGGCCGGGCAAATAAATGTCTAAAGTCCTCCTTAAGAGGCAATGATTGTGGTTGTTTATTTTTAAGCCCAAGCAGGAAAAGTCCTTCAAGTAAGGCAATTGGTGGAAGGTAGGGATAAGCAATCTATCCCCCACTATTCAGTTGAGTCTTCTCCTTGCTCCCATTACATGGTTGTAGCATTGAGATCCTAGCCCAAGATCCGTGCAGTGCACATTGTGTCAGAGTCACTGAGTATAGAAGGGTTCCCCCATTCTGGACCCATGCTCATTTGTCAGAAGCTCTCCCTGGTCAGGGATAAGAGCTGTGAGGTCTGATCCTCACTTCACCTTTCATCTGCTTCACCTTAGCCTCGTAATGGCAAGGTTAAGAGCAAACACAGCCCGTACAGACGACTCGCTTCGGCAGTCAAACCTATTGTGTGAGCCACTTGTTTGGTTATAGTGCGTGCTGTGTGGATATCTGTTTGAGATGCTTGTTCTCATTTGATGTATGCTTGAATTATGTTGTATGCTTGTGTGCTGGTTTCTTTCCTGGTTAGGATAGGCTTGCTTATGCAAGTAGGATAGAAAACTGAACTTAGGGTAAACGATGCATGACAACACTAGGCTCGAGTCTCAGCTCCCTAGTAGTGTGTCTTTCCCCGGTTTCTGGTTAGCAATTTAGTCCCTTTCAGGGGAACTACATCGCCCTGATCCTCGTTCCAGACGAGGTATGTAGGCAGGTGGTCGTGCGAGACCACTCCGGGCAACCTTTTTCTTTTTTGCGTGTGTTTACTTGTTATCTGATTGAGTGTTTGGTTCGGATGCCGACGTAAGCCCAGTAATTGGCCGTCGGGCTCCACGTTTGCCGTTTTTATGTTTTGGTTCGGATGCTGACGTAATTCCATCCAGTGGTTGTCGGGCTCCATGTTTGCCATCTGTTTGTGTTGTTTTGTGTTGTTTGGCGTGCGTAAGCCGAACTACAGTGGCTCTGATTCTTGTTCCAGACAAAATATGTAGGCATAGGATGCGATGTCCTATCGAGCTCCCTTCTCTTAACCCCACCTGCGTTCCCTGTGTGTGTGTGATGTTTTAGCAACCTTTTCTTTATTCTAGGACGTGGATCCCGTCGAGTACGACGGACGTGAGGGGTGCTAATACCTTCCCCTTGCGTAACCGACTCCCTTACCCTTTCTCTTTGGTCGCGAGACCATTTCCTTTCCAGGTTTCTCTGAGCGTTTCCTTTCCCTATCTTGGAATAAATAACGTTTAGTGGCGGCTCTGTGTGTGCTTTATTTTCGAGTCTCGCCGGTTGATTTTTCGCAGGATGCGACAGCTGGCGACTCTGCTGGGGAGACATTGATGTAGACCTATGCTGGTCCATGGTCCCTAAGCGAGTCCTTCCTAGCGTTCTAGGATTAGTTTAGGTTGCTTGCTTGTGTTATTTATTGCATTTATTATTCTAACCAGTGTGTATATATATTTGCATTAATGTCTGCATGCATCATACTGTCATGTTGTTGCCGTCCTTTATGCAGGTGGTTCCTCTGTTTTGGGGTGGGTGTTCTGAGTGGGGCTAAAACCCAGGCCCGAGTATACACCTAGGACTAGTGTGGTCTCATGTCGCCTCTTTCATGTTAAGTCAACATGTGCCTGGCGGCGTGATGTACCACAAGCCGGACGAGGCTCATTTGGTAGTGCTCATCTCTGTGGATATTCCGCTTTGTTTGAGTTACTCCATCTGAGTTGTTGACTCTGGTGACCGATCATTCCCGGATCTTTGGTTTAGACGGTTTTAAGAGAGCTACAATGGCACACCCGAAAGGGCAAACCCATTGAGTATCTCCGCCCGATTGTCGAGACTATTATCCGCCTTAGGATGACCTGTTTAGACTTTACCTGTGAGGGGAGGGTGGTTCTTTCAGATGCATGTTCAGGTGGTGACTCAGATGGTGACTTTTGGTTCCGTGTATCAGAGTTCTATTTATAAGTCGGATTTATGGCCGTTTATTTTTGAGACGCCGGAGTGCTGTCCGAGATATTTATCAGTGGGGATCCGTTTATTTCAGGATTCCCCGGGCCGAGATATTTATCAGTGGGGATCCGTTTATTTCAGGATTCCCCGGGCCGATTCAGATGGAGGTGGTGTGTCTGCTCAGAGACCAGTGATGATGATGATGTATCTTTCAGGTCCGTTTATTTCGGAACCCACGGGTCAGATTTGTGGTTGCAGTTTCCTCAGATGGTTGTGATCGGTCCAGAGATCCGAGCTGTAGTTCAGAGCAACAGATGATCAGATGACTGGGAGGATGGCACAGTGCATTGCATACATCAGCATCATTCTCATTTTGCATTCATCTGCATCAAGCCTACGTCTAGTCATATGGGGAGCATTATTGATTGAGAATCTGGTTGAGAGACAGCATGAATTTCAGAATATGGATGACAAAATGTTATCTGTCTCGATGAAATCAGAATCAAAAGATAGAAGCTTCCTCATATGGATAGACGTTGCATTCATGCATATTAACCTGTTGGCTGTTTTGCAGGAATCATTGCTCGCGCTCGAAGAACAGTACCTTTGCACTCAACACGCCCTCACAGATATTATACCAGAAGAAATACTCCCAGACTCATGGAGCTTCCCAGTGCAGATATGCTTGAGCTGAAGGACAAGATGACTGAGCTGATCAACATCATGCAAGGCTTTGTAGTTGATCAGAAGGCTTTGGCTGACAAAGTTGAGAAGCTCGAGCGAGCTTCAGCTGCTAACAGTGTTGTTAACTTGGATGGTGTCTCCAACCAGGGGCTCGGTGGATCCAGAGACGGTGAAAAAAGAGCAACTGTGGGTTTGGTGAATAATGCTGGTGCTGGTGGCCAACCGGGGCAAAATCTGAAAGATAATTTGTTTCCTCCATTCTTTGGGTTTGACGAAGACCAGGAGGAAGACAGAGAGGCTGATCAATTCTCCATGCACAATGAGCCATTCGGTCAATATGGTGTCCCGCCGCAGAATAAGGAGATTCAGTTGCTGGCTGAAAAGGTAAAGGCTCTGGAAAGCCACGCTACTCCGGGGTTTGTCAACATGTCCAACATGGGGCTGGTGGAGGGGATTGTGATCCCACAAAAGTTCAAAGCGCCTGCATTTGACAAATACAATGGGAGTTCTTGCCCAGAGACTCACCTTCAAGCTTTCGTTCGCAAGATTTCTGCCTATACGACGGATCAGAAGCTATGGATGTACTTCTTCCAGGACAGTCTGTCTGGAGGATCCTTGGAGTGGTACACCAAGTTGAAATCTGCTGATATCAAGAGCTGGCAGGATCTGGGTGACGCTTTCTTTAAACAGTACCAATTCAATGCTGACATGGCTCCGAGTCGTACCCAGCTGCAGGGTATGTCTCAGAAGTCAAGTGAAGGGTTTAAAGAATATGCCCAAAGATGGAGGGAGTTGGCTGCCAGAGTGCAACCTCCTCTAGTGGACAGAGAGATGTCTGATCTCTTCATGGGTACCCTGCAGGGGTTTTTTGCCGAAAGAATGGTGGGCTGTCCGGTAACCAACTTTGCAGACATTGTGGTGGCTGGAGAGAGAATCGAAAGTTGGCTGAGAATGGGGAAGATACAAGGTAATGCTTCGTCATCAGGGTCGAAGAAGCCATTCGGGAACGGTCAGCGCAAAAATGAGGGTAATACCAGTGCGGTCTACGCTCAGAAAGGACCCAATAGGGATCGTTACTTCCAGCACACCGCTGCGGTAACTATTCCTGCTGACAATCAGCCTGCACAACAGCAACAGCAGCGTCAGCCATTTCAGCAGAGGTCTCAGAGGGCAGGATATCCAGTCAGGAGGAGGATGAGTGATCGGCATTTTGACAGGCCGCCTGTGACATACTCTGTCCTATTGAAAAAGTTGAAAGATATGGGGCTGGTACAGTTGAGGACTTTGGCACCTATGGGACCTGATCAAAGGCCAGCCAATTTTGATGAAAATGTCAAATGTGAATTCCATTCGGGTGCTCCCGGGCACAGTGTAGAGTACTGCAAAGCTTTTAAGCACGTAGTCCAAGACCTGGTGGATTCCAAGGCTATTAACTTTGCTCCATCTCCCAACGTTAATGCCAATCCCATGCCGGCACATGGTCAGGCGATGGTGAGTGCAATTGCTGAAGATTCGGGTCACGCCTATACAGTGGGTGAAGAGACTGATGGTAACTGCAAGTTTGATGGTTGGATAAAGCCGTGCGTACCAGGAAGCTGGAAGGCCTAAACAAGATCATCACTGACACTCGTCCGGAAGAGTAATATTTCTTGTTTTCAGTTTTTATCTGCATGAAAGCCATATGTGTTGCCCGACACGTAATGGTTCATTGTAAGGACCACCTCATGTTTAAATTTGCATTTTCTGCATCATTAATAAATGGATGTTTTTCAGTCAAAAAAGCGGTGTTCCCTGTTTTTCATTTATTTCTGCAGTTTAAAAACAAATAAAAATGGCAATGTTCATTTTCATTTTTCCTTTTTGATTTGTCTCGTCCCAACTTCAAAAATAATTCTCCGGATCTCGTTGATAACGATTTGGTTACACCTCATATGACTTCGACAAACCGATCTTTCATGTCAAAGAAGAAGACGAAGAAGATTGTGATCTGCTGGAATTAGCCAGGTTGTTGAAACAAGAGGAGAAGGTGATTCAGCCGCATGAGGAGCGGATTGAGGTTGTTATTCCAAGCACCGTCGAGGTCAGGAAGGAAATAGGAAAATGAGGTCGCTTCGGAGGCAAATCGGGAGTAGAATGGTAGCCTTGTAGAAAGAGCATGTGGATGCCTTCACCTGGTCATGTCAGGATATGCCAGGGTTGGACACTGGTGTCGTTGTACACAAGCTACCATGGAGAGAAGACTGTCCTCTAAAGAAGCAGAACGTCAGTGCCTGTATCAGAGAGCCATGGTGACTTTGTTTCATGATATGATTCGTCATGAAGTTGAAATCGAATGCTATGACTTGATAGCAAAGTCCCAGACAAGAGAGGGGCATCTGGCAGATCTGGCCAAGTCGTTTGACCGGTTGAGACAATTCGAACTGAGGTTGAATTCAGATAAGTGCACTGTCAGAGTGCGGTCCGGTAAGATGTTGGGGTTCATTGTAAGGGAGGAATCGAGGTTCATCCTGCAAAAAAAAAAAAAAAAAAAAAGAGAATGCCTGAACCGAGAAGAAAGAAAGAGGTGCGTGGTTTCTTAGAAAGATTGAACTACCTGTCATGGTTCACATCTCATCTAACAGCCACGTGCGAACCTATATTCAAGATGTTGAAAAAAAAAAGATCAAACGGTCAGGTAAAATAATGAGTGCCAAGGGGCATTGAAAGAATAAAAGAATATTTGCAAGAGCCTCCGATTCTGATGCCTCCTATGGAAAGAGACTGTTAATCTGTACTTGACAGCCTTCGAGGGGTTTACGAGGTGTATTGGGTCAACATGACGCGTCTTGTCGAAAAGAGCATGCAATTTACCTTAGCAAAAAGTTTACCGACTGTGAAACAATACATTCACTGCTCGAGAAACTTGCTGTACTTTGGCATAGGCTGCTCGCCGACTGAGACAGTTTATGCTGGTTCATACTACTTTGTGGATTTCCGAGATGGATCCGATCGAGTATGTGTTTGATAAGCCAACATTGACCGGACGGGTTGCAAGAGTGCAAAATAATGTTGACTAATTGGTGATGCTCTCAGAAAGCAATCAAGGGGTGTATTGTCTGATTACATCGCCCAGCAACCCGTGGAGGATTGTCAACCGATGAAGTTTGAAGTTCCCTGATGAGGACATCTCGAGGTGCTCTGATCGAAAGATTGAGAGTGACCGATCCCGGAGGAGGGGCCTGACCCCAAATCCGAACGGATTCTGATGTCTGATGGGGAGGTTAAGGGGAATAAGATTTTGTTGCCCGGATAACGTTTGAATACACCAACGACGGTGTGATTGAGTAGGAAACTGGTATCCTGGGTATTAATCTTCGGTGTGTCTACTGGGGCAACTCCTTTCTCATTGGTATATGGGATGGAAGCCGTGTTACCTGTTGAGGTTCAGATTCCCTCTTTGAGAGTCCTGATGGGCGTGAAGTTGCAAGAGGCTGAATGGGTAAGGACCCGATATGAAGAGTTGAGCCTAATTGAGGAAAAGAGGCTAGCAGCCATCTGTCATGGGCAGTTATACCAGCAACGGATGAAGCGTGCTTTTGACAAAAAAGGTGCGACCTCGGGTATATCACGTAGGTGATATGGTGCTGAAAAGGATCCTTCCTCCTCAAAACGATCGAAGGGGCAAATGGACACCGAATTGTGAAGGTCCATTCGTGGTCAAGAAGGTTTTCTCTGGTGGAGCCTTGTTGCTAACGACCATGGATGGCGAGGATTTTCCATCCCCTGTGAATGCGGACGCAGTTAAAAAATACTTCGTATAAGAGACCCGCTGGACGAAAAGAATAAAATAGTCCAGGCAAAAATGGGCATCCCGGCGAACCAAAAACAGAAAAAAGGTTCGGGCAAAAATTAGGGATAAAATGAAAAAAATGTACACCCGGCAAGTCGAAAACCTGAAAAGGCGACTTGGGCAAAAAAGGGTATCCCGGTGGACTGAAGACCCGAAAGGGCGGTCCAGGCAAAAGAGGGATTGAAACGAACAACTGCGTCTGGCATGATCGTTTGCGCTTTGGTTAAAGCATCATGGATAATACCCGGTAGGGATCAGTTGGAATCGTCTTGTTCAGAAGGCAGAAATCATGGAGAGTCTGAGGACATGTGGGGTGTGACCGAGTTGGAACTCGATGAGATCACGGGTTTCACATTGCCATTAGGATAGATTTTTCCTTTTGTGCAGTTACCTCTTTTCAGGAATTGCTTCCTTTTGTATTGCTCATTTGAGCCACACTTTTCCAATCAATAAAATGCACATTCAGTCAAATAATTTTGTTTTTGTTTTTCATGACCGCTTTGATTGCAAAAACATCCGGATATTTTTGATAAAGAATTTTGCATTTTAATACATACAGGTTCCTTCCAATGCATGTTTATAAGATGGAAAGCTTGAAATCTTATTTGGAAGGTTGAGTGACCCAAGTGTTGAAATCTTGACACGCCTGGGGCACGGTTTTATCTGACGATCTGTTTTGCAGGAACTGTTAGATATTTTCACTCACTTGCAGGTTGTGATGTGGAAGCTTTGTTAAAACAAATCCCCAGAGAGTTCGCTCAGGAACGAATGAATGAAAAATGACAAAGTGACGTTGAGGCGTACGACGATCCTTGAGGATAATCAAGAGGACTCTTCAAAGTCGGAAGACTTGAAAGTATGTAATTCCCCGCAGAGTCCGATCAGGACGAGTGCATGAAGAAGGGATGGAGAAGCGACAGAGAGACGTCGAGACGTCCGACGACCTTTGGAATTAATCAAGAAGACTCTTCAAAGTCGGAAAATTGAAATTTCTGTATAAATCCCAGGAGTACGTTTCTCGTCGAGCGCGGAGCGACTTGGAATACAAGATGATGGAGCAGAAAAGGTCCAGATGAGTCTGGAAATTCCCCAAAAGTGGAAAGCCGATACGAGATGGGGAGGTGGATGCCATGGTTCGACAAGTCGGTGGGTGTTTTGTACCAACTTTTTTCATTTTCCAGCTAGGTCCCCAAGCAGAATCATAGGACTAGCTCCCCAGCAGATCCAATGTCTGTGACCTCTCCAGCCGAGTCAGGATGGTTATCCCCGGTAGGTTTACAATGGTGTTTCCTCAGCAGCCGGGCCAGAAGGTTACTACTCCCCGAGTGGAGCGGGTTTAAAGAAGTATATCTCCAGCAGTTCCCTGAGTGGAGCGGGTTTAAAGAAATATATCTCCAGCAGTTCCCCGAGTGGAGCGGGTTTAAAGAAATATATCTCCAGCAGTTCCCCGAGTGGAGCGGGTTTAAAGAAATATATCTCCAGCAGTTCCCCGAGTGGAGCGGGTTTAAACAAGTATATCTCCAGCAGTTCCCCGAGTGGAGCGGGTTTCAATGAAATATATCTCCAGCAGTGTTCATCCTACCAGAGGATTGAGTAAGTGCCCGTAGTGGACAGATATCAGCGTCCCCAGCTGAGTTGATTCTACATATGGATTGCATGGGTTGTCCCCAGCGGAGTAGCATTCGTTTCCCTAGCAGGGTCAAGGTGGTTATCCCCAGCAGGTGTTAGATTGATACTTTCCCCAGTCGACAGGCCTGGAGATTGCTATTTCCCCAGCGGAGTATCTGAGAGCATTCCCCAGTGAAGTCGTCAGGTATCTGTGAGGGTTTTCCCGAAGCAGAGTCGGGATTGGTATCCCCAGCAAGTCAAAGACAGTAGTATCCCCACAGAGTGTTGGTGGTGTTTATCCCCAGCAGTTTCTCGAGTGGATCGGGTGCAAAGGAGATCCTTCCCCAGCAAGGGTTGCCTATTTCCCAGCAGTGCTATTCCCCAGCAGGGTGGAAAGCGGAGGTGCCGAGTTCCTCAGCAGAGAGTCTCGTATTCCCCGGAAGAGTCCCTTGAGGGGGATATTTCTTTTTTATGCATTCATCATGAAAAATAGCATGGCATATTGCATAGAAAAATAAATAATCGCGTAGCATTTCCATAATTATGGAGCATTACGCAGAAAAAATCAATCATGCATCATTGCAAACATCAGCTAGTCTCAAGCGGCGGTTACCGTTTGAGAGGTGTTTTGCCCGAAGATGAAGGTGTTACTCCGAGTAGTGTAGCCTCATGATTGGATCAAAGGTATTGTCCCAGTGGTACGACACTGGCGAAGAATGTTTCCGTCGGACAGAGATGGAAATAAAATCAGAAGACGTTACGCGATCAGCGCGATTCAAGCCGTGATTACCGCTTGAGGTTTGGTTTTGTTGGACAGTGAAGACGATACTCCGAGGGGTTCAGCATTGTGAGTGTGGAACAACAGTATTTCCCAGTCATCAGTAAGTGTCTGGCTGTAAAACATCATCGGTCGATGTCCAGTAAACGTCGCGTTTTCTTCCGGTCATTGGTTAATGTCTGGTCGAGTCTTATTCGATGTCCTGTAAACATCATTATTCGATGTCCTGTCCACATCCTTGTTTGATGTCCTGTAAACATCATTATTCGATGTCCTGTCGACATCATTATTCGATGTCCTGTCAACATCATTATTCGATGTCCTGTCCACATCATTATTCGATGTCCTGTCCACATCATTATTTGATGTCTGTCCACGTCATTGTCTGATGTCCTGTCAACATCGTTGTTTGATGTCTGTCCACATCATTGTTTGGTGTCAGCCAACATCATTGATTCGATGTTCAGTCAACGTCGAGTTTTCTCCCAGTCATCAGTAAGTGTCTGGTCGAGTTTTCTTTGGTGTCTGTCAACATCATTGTGTCGATGTTCGGTAAACGTCGAGTTTTCTCCCGGTCATCAGTCAGTGCCGGTGGGAGATGCTACTCTGAGGAGTTTAGCATTAGAACGTCAGAGCAGCAATGTTCCCCAGTAGTACGACACTGGCGAAGAATGTTTCCGTCGGACAGAGATGGAAATAAAATCAGAAGACGTTACGCGATCAGCGCGATTTAGGGGTTCAAGTGGAGAAAAGGAAATGTGGATACATTTTCTGGAGAGCGGGGTTCAAATGAAGATGGAGTTGAAGATTACATCCGGGATGAGGTCCTTAGGATCGTCTTCTGTTCATGTGTCACCTTAGGCTTTGGCGGATGCCAGTGGAGGTCGTTATAGGTGTCTTCTGAGGAAGAGATACACATGCTACCTTCCGTTGTGAAGGGTTACCCTCTGACATGTCGCCCTCAGAGTGGTTTGGTGTTAGTTCCGTCGTTGCCAGCGGAATTATCACGAGAGATTGGAGAAAAGGAGGTGCTGAGGCATTTTCTGGGGTTCAAATGGAGAAAAGGAAATGTGGATACATTTTCTGGAGACGGGGTTCAAATGGAGAAAAGGAAATGTGGATACATTTTCTGGAGAACGGGGTTCATTCTGGCGATCGAGAGTTATCGTCAGGCGACTGGGGTTCAAACTGGAGATCGGGGTTCATTATGTTGGCAAAAAGGAGTGCTGAGGCATTTTCTGGGGTTCAAATGCAGAGGTCCGAGGATCGTTTGCGCAGAGAAAATTTCGGGGTTCAAGAAAATAAAAAAAAGAAGCAGAGAAACGTTCGGGGTTCAAGAAAATGAAAAGAGATAAGAAAATTTCGGGGTCCAAGAAAAGCAGAGAAAAAAAGGGAGAGGATGATAATCCCGAGTGGATGTGTGGTGTTCAGACCATGGTTATCCCTGTGTTACCATTTATTTTGGTATCCAGGTCGACGTTTCAAGAGTTTGTTTCTTCGCCGCTGCTGACAGGCACTGTTAATTATTCATCCCATCAGAGTGCAAATTGTTCGTCTATTCTTGGTATTCAATCACTCTTCATCCTGATCATCCGAAAGCCGAGGCTATTTCGTATCGACAGGTTCACAGTGGATTGAATAGGGGCAGCTGTAACACCTCAAAATTTGCCCTCCTTTCTTGGGACTAGCATTAACATATTTGCATATCATTTTAGGGCATTAGGCATTTCATATTGCATAGCATGTGGTTACATTGTGCAAGCCATTCTCCCAAGTCTTGATCAGAAGATGGAGAGTCCAAGTGCAAGCCTAGGGTTTGTTGACTGATCATGGGCTATCTGAGGATTGGGCTGTGAATTAGGGTTTTATGGTTCTCCAAGGATATTGGTCTTCATCTTGATTGCAATGATACATCATCATCGTCATGGTTGGATGTCATCAGGAGATTGAAGAAGATTCCTTAAGATTAGGGTTTTGACCACTGGTCAACCCTAATCAGGTGCATTGGGCCAATCAGGGCTGAATCAGGAGATGGGGTTTATGATGGTTATGGGGTTCATTTTGTGATTATATTGTGCTAATTGAGGCTAGGGTTTCACCCTTGAGCCATTTCAGTTGGAGATTGGGGTTCAGTTTGATCTATGCATTGCCAGATTCATCTGTCAGATGAAAAGTCAACTGTGGTCAACTGTACATGATCTGGTGGATTTGGAGGTGGAAATGAGTTGGATACGCTTCATTCATGTTGGAACAAGTGTTATTTGACATTGCAAAGCTTAAAAATGAAGAAAATCAGGTCAGGACAAAAACTGCCAAAAATAGCAAGTGACCTGTAACTGAAGTTTCCAAAAATGGAAAGTTTTTGACCTCAAAGCCACGTGTCCAAGGAAGCTTCAAATTAAAAATTGTTCAACATGAAAGTTGTAGATCTTGTTCTCACCTTTCCAAAAAGTCCAAGAACTTGAAAATCCCATGTATGGTTGTCAAGTTATGGTCCAGTGAATTTCAAAAATGACCTGTAATCAGGAGGCCATAATTTCCACATACTTTGTCCAAATTGCAAGTTCTTTATATGCACAAACTCCATTTGACATGTACTTTCATGGTGCATAATTGGATTTTCCCAAAAATGGCCAAGGCAAAAAGTCACTTTTCAACTGGACAGCTGAATTGGACCAGGGGCAAAATTGTCCAACTTTCAAAATAATTGGAATTTTGAGATGGGACTTTTTGCTACACCTCATAAATGGCATTTTAAGCTTGTTTGAATCATCACTTCATGGCCAAGGCATATGGTTTGAGATTTGGTTTGGAAAATGGAAGTGCTAAAAATGGACATTTTGCTACCACATAGTGAAATTGAGAAATAAGTATCCAATGAGAGTGAGGCAAGTGGCAATGGATTACATATGTTATTTAGAGTTTGCATGAGCTGTCAACAGGTGTCATTGGCTGTTATGTGGAAATTACATTTTTACCCCCTCTTGAAAGTTCCAATTTCACTTAACAATGCATTTGGTTGATTAAACTTGATTAAGGGGTAATTAAGCATTCATATATAAACAAAAACCCATTCTAATCATAACTGATTTTCACATTTCCCCAAATTGGATCTGAAAACCTCTCACATTCATCAATTTCATCAAGAACACAAAAGCTTCAATCTCATCAAACTTCATCAAATCTCAACCAATCTTTGAGATTCCTTTTGCATTCATCTCATCTCATCATCTTCTCAAACTGTTCGTGCCAATTGGAGGGAGAAGAGTGGCAAAACGTGACTGTCATAGGAAGGTGCTCCAATGGAAAATCAAGAATTCGCATGCTAGGAGTGGAACCAATTGAACCTGAGCTTGGAACACGACTTCTTGAAGCTTGCTGTGCTGCTGTTTTGGACTCATAGGCTTGGAAACGTCACAATCGACACTGCCATATCCAGGTTTGAAGGTTTTTCGAATCTCGTGTTTCTTTAATTACTTATGTGCGTTTGAAAGTGCTTGTCACGTAGGTCATGGATATGCTTGTGGTTTATGAAATGGATGACTGTGTAGGGAGAAATCTAGGATTGAAATTTTGTGCCAAAACCCTAAGTGATTCGATTCGTTTGATTTAGGAATGGTTAGGCAAGATAGAGTTCATATTTGTAATCCTCATGCTTGGACGGTTCGAACGGTTACCTACTTGTTGATTTTGGTGATGGTTTGAAAAACTCGTGTTCTTGAGAATTCTGGGAAGAAGAAAACGAAGCTTTGCGCAAAACTGAGTTTAATCCACATTTCCATTTGAATTTTTGAATCCGGTGTTTACCGCCCGCGCCATCACTATTTACAATAATGCCACTGCTCATTTTAATTAATTTGTTTAATTCTTAAAAAATTACAAACACATTAAAAAATTCATAAAAAATAGTAGAAAAATCAGAAAATTGTGAGGATTTTTTCTATGACTTTGTTGTTGACTCTAGGATTTTTTTGACCTATTGGTCAAAGTTGTGCTTGGTAGAAGTTCCATTTGCCCTAGGGTTTTTAATACATGTTCATTTTTGATACCTTGCACCATTTGGCTTGTGAAATGCACATAATGTTAAATAAATGCCTGGAAATTTTTGTGATGATTCTTGACTCATTGATGCTCATTTATATGTAAATTTCATGAGTTTTTGATACCTGGACATGGAGTTATGAATTATTGAACTTAGGTGTGACAATTTGTGTCACACCTCTTGATGTCAATTTGCTGGAATTTTTTGATTGGCTTATACTTGTTGAAATGAGATGAAATTTTACATGAATGTTGATTAACATGTTAGGAAGCTATGAGAATTTTTGTGGAATTTTACACTGCATTTTTAAATTGATTGTGAATTTTCCTTTCTGGTGGTTGAATTTGCAAGCTCATGTGACCTAGGTTGGTAGATTGATTGAGAAATGCTCATATGGTACTGTATGATCATGAAATTTGATATGCTTGTAGTAGACACATGTTAGGACCTCCCTGTTTTGGTCTCATCCATTTCTTTATTGTTTTCATTGAGTTATGAATTTTTGAAGTGAATGTAGGTGTTGATGTTGTGATTTGGAGCCTATCATTGTGTCTGTTTTTGTTGATTTTCATTGACATGGTTCCATTTGCCCAAATGAGCTCAAATTTGACATGGTAGACCCTGAATATCCCCTGTTTAGGTGTAAATAATTTGAGAATTTTTAGATTTGTCTTGGTATGGATTTGAATGCAATAGTTCTGTTTGTATGCTTGGTGCTTCATTTGAACTAGTTTGCCTTATTTTGTGCATAGCATGAGCATAATGAATGATATAAACATGAGACCAATGATGTTTGCTCTTGTTTGACTTTAATTTGAGAATGGTTTGTGAATGCCTTGCTGTTTAGGGATTTTTTCTTGCTTTGGACCCTAGGCTTAGCCTAGTGGTCTAGTTGCTAATGTTTGCTTGATTTTTCAGGATCAAAGGCATAATGCACATGGAGAATGATCCAAATCAATTTTAATTGATGTTGTTGATATTTGTACACTAACATAACTTGGTTTTGTAGGTTGTGAAGCTTGGGCTTAAGCTTTGAGCTTGCCTTGTGTTGTGTATTGAGTTGTATAGATTAATTGGTTGATACTTGCTGTTTAGTTTTGTCTGTCTGAGTACTAACTCTGTTTGACTATTTCCAGGTACTTTTAGTTGCTCAGTTCCTAGTGAACTTTTGCTTTGCTTTGCTTAAGCAACTTGCATTGAGGTATAACTTCCTAACTTCATGTAGTCTGGAGACCCGGCTGTTACCGGGCCGGGCAAATAAATGTCTAAAGTCCTCCTTAAGAGGCAATGATTGTGGTTGTTTATTTTTAAGCCCAAGCAGGAAAAGTCCTTCAAGTAAGGCAATTGGTGGAAGGTAGGGATAAGCAATCTATCCCCCACTATTCAGTTGAGTCTTCTCCTTGCTCCCATTACATGGTTGTAGCATTGAGATCCTAGCCCAAGATCCGTGCAGTGCACATTGTGTCAGAGTCACTGAGTATAGAAGGGTTCCCCCATTCTGGACCCATGCTCATTTGTCAGAAGCTCTCCCTGGTCAGGGATAAGAGCTGTGAGGTCTGATCCTCACTTCACCTTTCATCTGCTTCACCTTAGCCTCGTAATGGCAAGGTTAAGAGCAAACACAGCCCGTACAGACGACTCGCTTCGGCAGTCAAACCTATTGTGTGAGCCACTTGTTTGGTTATAGTGCGTGCTGTGTGGATATCTATTTGAGATGCTTGTTCTCATTTGATGTATGCTTGAATTATGCTGTATGCTTGTGTGCTGGTTTCTTTCCTGGTTAGGATAGGCTTGCTTATGCAAGTAGGATAGAAAACTGAACTTAGGGTAAACGATGCATGACAACACTAGGCTCGAGTCTCAGCTCCCTAGTAGTGTGTCTTTCCCCGGTTTCTGGTTAGCAATTTAGTCCCTTTCAGGGGAACTACATCGCCCTGATCCTCGTTCCAGACGAGGTATGTAGGCAGGTGGTCGTGCGAGACCACTCCGGGCAACCTTTTTCTTTTTTGCGTGTGTTTACTTGTTATCTGATTGAGTGTTTGGTTCAGATGCCGACGTAAGCCCAGTAATTGGCCGTCGGGCTCCACGTTTGCCGTTTTTATGTTTTGGTTCGGATGCTGACGTAATTCCATCCAGTGGTTGTCGGGCTCCATGTTTGCCATCTGTTTGTGTTGTTTTGTGTTGTTTGGCGTGCGTAAGCCGAACTACAGTGGCTCTGATTCTTGTTCCAGACAAGATATGTAGGCATAGGATGCGATGTCCTATCGAGCTCCCTTCTCTTAACCCCACCTGCGTTCCCTGTGTGTGTGTGATGTTTTAGCAACCTTTTCTTTATTCTAGGACGTGGATCCCGTCGAGTACGACGGACGTGAGGGGTGCTAATACCTTCCCCTTGCGTAACCGACTCCCTTACCCTTTCTCTTTGGTCGCGAGACCATTTCCTTTCCAGGTTTCTCTGAGCGTTTCCTTTCCCTATCTTGGGATAAATAACGTTTAGTGGCGGCTCTGTGTGTGCTTTATTTTCGAGTCTCGCCGGTTGATTTTTCGCAGGATGCGACAGATGGCGAGATCCACGAAACCTTATGCCAGGCGTTTGAGACTGTGGCTCTTGAGAAAGTGGCGTACGCTGAGCAGAGGAAGCCAGGTGCTTCAATTACTTCTTACAAGCAGGCTAAGGAGGTTGTGGATTCTGGCAAAGCTGAAGGCTGGGGCAAGATGGTGGATTTGCCTGTCAAAGAAGACAAATTTGGCGTTGGTTATGAGCCTCTCCAAGCAGAGCAGAATGGTCAAGCGGGTCCGAGTACCTTTACCAGCGCCGGGCTGATGAATCATGGCGACGTCTCTGCAACCGGTAGTGAAGACTGTGACAGTGATTGTGATTTGGACAACTGGGTTCGCCCGTGTGCACCAGGGGAGTCTATCAACAACTGGACGGCTGAAGAAGTGGTTCAAGTTACTCTTCTGACAGAGTAATTTTCTGTTGTTTTGTCATTTTGCATGAAAATCCTACGACCTGCCCAAGGCGTAGTGATTCATTGTAGGGCCTCATCATGTTTTAATGATTATCATTAATGAAGGACATTTTTTGCAATCAAACTTTGTGATCCCTGTCTTTCTATTTTTTGTTTTCATCTTTTTTCAAAAACAATAAAAATGGCAATGTTTTTGTTTTTTGTGACTTTATTGAACTCTTTTTTCTAAAACAAAGCATTAAACATGCAGAAGCGATCTTATGGCATTCACTATGAACAGTTCTGTTATGGCTCAGTATGATTTCGATAATCCCATCTACCAAGCTGAAGAGGAGAGTGAGGAAGACTGTGAACTTCCTGCAGAATTGGTCAGATTGCTGAAGCAGGAGGAAAGGGTCATCCAACCTCATCAGGAGGAGTTGGAGGTTGTTAATTTGGGTACTGAGGACGCCAAAAGAGAAATCAAGATTGGGGCTGCTTTAGAAGACTCCGTCAAGAGGAGGCTGATTGAGATGCTGAGAGAATATGTGGAGATATTCGCGTGGTCGTATCAAGATATGCCTGGGTTAGATACAGACATTGTGGTGCACCGATTACCTCTTAGAGAAGGATGTCCTTCGGTCAAGCAGAAGCTTCGTAGAACAAGTCCTGACATGGCGACTAAGATCAAGGAAGAGGTTTAGAAGCAGTGGGATGCAGGTTTTTTGGCTGTTACAAGTTATCCCCCATGGGTGGCCAACATCGTTCCTGTGCCGAAGAAGGATGGCAAAGTCAGAATGTGTGTCGATTACCGGGATTTGAATAGAGCGAGTCCGAAAGATGATTTCCCATTACCTCACATTGATGTATTGGTTGATAATACGGCTCAATCCTCGGTATTCTCTTTCATGGATGGTTTCTCCGGATATAACCAGATCAAGATGGCGCCTGAGGACATGGAAAAGACGACATTCATTACACCTTGGGGCACGTTCTGCTATAAGGTGATGCCATTTGGGCTAAAGAATGCTGGTGCTACCTATCAGAGGGCAATGACGACTCTCTTTCATGACATGATGCACAAAGAGATCGAAGTGTACGTGGATGATATGATTGCGAAGTCGCAGACAGAAGAGGAGCACCTGGTTAATTTGCAGAAGCTGTTTGACCGGTTGAGAAAGTTCAAGCTGAGGTTGAATCCGAACAAGTGTACGTTTGGGGTGAGGTCAGGGAAGCTTTTAGGCTTCATTGTCAGTGAGAAAGGGATTGAGGTTGATCCAGCAAAAGTCAAAGCTATTCAAGAGATGCCTGAACCGAAAACGGAAAAGCAAGTCCGTGGGTTTTTAGGGAGATTGAACTACATTGCAAGGTTCATATCTCACCTAACTGCCACATGTGAACCAATTTTCAAATTGCTAAGAAAGAATCAGGCGATCAAGTGGAATGATGATTGTCAGAAAGCTTTTGACAAGATAAAGGAGTATTTACAGAAACCTCCAATCCTTATACCTCCAGTTCCAGGGAGACCTCTGATAATGTACCTGTCAGTGACTGAGAACTCGATGGGGTGTGTATTGGGACAACATGACGAGTCTGGTCGAAAAGAGCATGCCATATACTACCTTAGCAAAAAGTTTACCGACTGTGAAACAAGATATTCACTGCTCGAGAAAACTTGCTGTGCTTTGGCCTGGGCTGCTCGCCGACTGAGGCAGTATATGTTGAACCATACTACCTTATTGATTTCTAAGATGGATCCAGTGAAGTACATCTTTGAGAAACCGGCTCTCACCGGACGTGTTGCCCGTTGGCAGATGATCTTAACAGAGTATGACATTCAGTACACGTCGCAGAAGGCCATCAAAGGTAGTATTCTGTCAGACTACCTCGCCGAGCAACCGATTGAAGATTATCAGCCTATGATGTTTGAATTCCCTGATGAAGACATTATGTATCTTAAGATGAAAGATTGCGAAGAGCCTCTTGTCGAGGAGGGACCGGATCCAGATGACAAATGGACACTGATGTTTGATGGGGCTGTGAATATGAATGGTAACGGTGTTGGGGCAGTATTGATCAATCCTAAAGGTGCTCATATACCTTTTTCTGCCAGATTGACGTTTGACATCACCAACAACGAAGCTGAGTATGAGGCTTGTATCATGGGGATAGAAGAAGCCATTGATCTGAGGATCAAAACTCTTGATATATATGGAGATTCCGCTCTAGTGGTCAATCAAGTCAATGGAGATTGGAATACGAATCAGCCGCATTTGATTCCATATAGAGATTACACCAGAAGAATACTGACGTTCTTCAAGAAGGTGAAGTTGTATCATGTCCCCCGGGATGAGAATCAGATGGCTGATGCTTTGGCTACTTTGTCGTCTATGATCAAAGTTCATTGGTGGAATCATGTGCCACATGTTGCGGTGAATCGACTCGAGAGACCTGCGTATGTGTTTGCAGCCGAGTCTGTTGTGATTGATGAGAAGCCGTGGTATTATGACATCAAGAACTTCCTCAAGACTCAGGAGTATCCTGAAGGTGCGTCGAAGAATGACAAGAAAACCCTGAGGAGGCTAGCTGGAAGCTTCTATTTGAATCAGGATGATGTGCTGTATAAGAGAAACTTTGACATGGTCTTGCTCAGATGCGTGGACAGACCCGAGGCAGACATGTTAATGCAGGAAGTTCATGAAGGTTCCTTCGGTACTCAGGCTGGCGGACATACAATGGCTAAGAAATTGTTGAGAGCGGGTTATTACTGGATGACTATGGAATCCGATTGTTTCAAGTATGCTCGGAAGTGCCATAAGTGTCAAATCTATGCTGATAAGGTGCATGTGCCACCAAGCCCTCTGAATGTCATGAATTCACCTTGGCCGTTTGCCATGTGGGGCATTGATATGATTGGGAAGATTGAGCCTACTGCTTCGAATGGACATCGCTTCATTTTGGTAGCAATTGACAATTTCACCAAATGGGTGGAAGCAGCTTCCTATGCTAACGTTACCAAACAAGTGGTTACCCGGTTCATCAAGAAAGAAATCATATGTCGTTATGGAGTTCCTGAGAGAATCATCACTGACAATGGTTCGAATCTCAATAACAAGATGATGAAAGAGCTTTGTAAAGATTTCAAGATTGAACATCACAATTCTTCTCCTTACAGACCGAAGATGAATGGTGCTGTAGAAGCGGCAAACAAGAATATCAAGAAGATTGTGCAGAAGATGGTCGTTACGTACAAGGATTGGCATGAGATGCTGCCTTTCGCTTTGCATGGGTACCGTACCTCAGTACGTACGTCGACCGGGGCAACCCCTTACTCCCTTGTGTATGGTATGGAAGCTGTCCTACCTGTTGAAGTGGAGATTCCTTCTCTGAGAGTTTTATTGGATGTCAAGCTGGACGAAGCCGAGTGGATTCGAACAAGGTTTAACGAGTTGAGCCTTATCGAGGAGAGACGGCTAGCAGCTGTATGTCATGGACAGTTGTATCAGCGAAGGATGAAGCGAGCCTTTGATCAGAAAGTGCGTCCTCGAAGCTATCAGATCGGTGATCTAGTTTTGAAGAGAATCCTCCCTCCCGGTACAGATAACAGGGGCAAGTGGACTCCTAATTACGAAGGTCCGTATGTTGTGAGAAAGGTATTCTCCGGTGGAGCCTTGATGCTTACAACTATGGATGGTGAAGATTTTCCGTCTCCTGTTAACTCAGATGTAGTCAAAAAATACTTCGCATAAATTGACCCGCTGGACAAAAAGAAAAAGAGTCCAGGCAAAAAATGGGCATCCCGGCGAACCAAAAAACAGAAAGAAAAGGTTCGGGCAAAAATTAGGGATAAAAATGAAAAAAGAATTTGTACACCCGGTAAGTCGAAAACCCGCAAGGGCGGCTTAGGCAAAAATGGGTATCCCGGTGGATTGAAAACCCGAAAGGGCGATCCAGCCAAAAGAGGGATTAAAGCGAAGACTACAGTCTGAGTTGTCTGTACTTCATCAAGCTTTGTCGTCTGCCATCTCGAAAGATGTGATCCGTCCAGTCATTCTTCTCAGAAAGCGAGGAGTTGGGAGGAAAACTGATGATCTGTGAGTTATAACAGAATCGGGAAATAGTGGATGCCGTGTTCACATTGCCATTAGGATAGATCTTTCCTTTTGTGCGCAATTACCTCTTTCTAGGAATTGCCTCCCAATGTATTTGCCTTTTCAGGCGCATTTTCAATCAATAAAAGTCGTTATTCAGATAAATGGCTCTTTTGTTTTTATTTTTACTGTTTTGTTTGCAAAAATGTCCGAATTTTTGATAAGCATTGCATATAAAAACATGAAGGCTAAACAATAGCTTGCAGGATGACAAAACATTTGAAAATCATTTTGAATGTTGAGGACACTTGAGCGTATCTTGTCCATGTATCCCCTGGGGGCATTTTGTGGTGCTGTTTTTCAGGTTGGCATCTGTGAGGACGTTTCCTCAGCAGATATTTTCCCCAAGCAAGTTTGGAAGCTATCAGAGCTATGTTCCCCTACGGAGACGTCTGTGGATAGTGCCTTCTATTCCCCAACAGATCTAAGGATTGCCTATCCCCAGCAGGCCTGTATTTGCCGATTTCCTCCCGAGTGAGGCAGACTCATTGAAATTTTATCTCCAACATTTATCCTATCTGTGGACTGAAGGATATCCCCAGCGGAGTTTACCTTTCCCCAGCAGCAGTGCTATTCTCCAACATGAGTGAGAAGTCGTTGCTCTCCCTGCAGTGTCTCCCCGCAGAGTTGGAGTACCCGATCAGTTTTGGCTCCCCAGTCGGAGTTTTTCATCATTTTTGCATTTTTGCATTTTAGTGATCATTGCATCCTCAAACTGCGTAGCATTCCCATTCAATATGGAGCATTACGCCATAGAAAAATTCAAACATATGCATTCATGTGTTAATCTCACCAGACCGTATCCCCGGCAGAGGCGGATCATTTCATTCAACATCAGCACAGCAAGTCTGCTACAGTTGCTCTTGACAGCATTCAGGTTTGATATCCCCACAGAGGTTTATTACCTCACCCGTTGGCGACAGAAAGTTTGTTTCTCCCCAGTGAGACCCCCAGCAAGTGGTCAACCTTGCCTTGACATATCTAAGAAGTCGTTCTTATGATACCGGTAAGTGTCATGCCAGCACCCGCGCGTGTTTCCTTGTTTGGTGTCGGTAAACACCATTGTTTCGGTGTCTGTAAACATCGGTTTTTCTCCCCAGTCATCGGTAAATGTCTGGTCATCATTTTGGGTGTCGGTAAACACCATTGTTTCGGTGTCTGTAAACATCGGTTTTTCTCCCCAGTCATCGGTAAATGTCTGGTCATCATTTTTGGTGTCGGTAAACACCATTGTTTCGGTGTCTGTAAACATCGGGTTTTCTCCCCAGTCATCGGTAAATGTCTGGTCATTTTTTGATGTCGGTAAACATCATCTTTCGATGTCGGTAAACATCGAGTCTTTTCTGCAGTCATCGGTAAATGTTTGATAATCCCCAGCTAGAGATCCCCAATAGAGTCATCGGTAAATGTCCTATCTGGTTTCCAGTTGCAAATATTTGTTTTTTTCCCTTAGTGAAGTGTTCCCCGGTCATCGGTAAATGTCTGGTCATTCTTTTGATGTCGGTAAACATCATCTTTCGATGTCAGTAAACATCGAGTCTCATCCCAGTCATCAGTAAATGTATGGTCATGCTTTGTTTCCTTGTTGATAAAATCAAGATCCCCAGAAGTCGTCGGTAAACGTCTTGTCTGATTACACCACAAAGATTTTGTTCCTCCCCAAGTGGAGACGCCATCGGTAAATGGCCCTATATGCTTCGATATCGGTAAATATTGAATGCCCGGTTTTATCCGCCATCGGTAAATGGCCCCGTTTTCTTCGATATCGGTAAATATCAGATCTCCAGTTGCAGTAGCCATCGGTAAATGGTCGGGTTGAAGTTGATATCGGTAAATGTCAAGTTTCTTTGAAGCCGCCATTGGTAAATGGTTTTGCTTCCTTTTACATCAGAAGTTTGTTTCCCAGCAGCCATCGGTAAATGGTCTTGCTGAAGTTGATATCGGTAAATATCAAGTTACCAGTTTCTAACCATCGGTAAATGGTTTCGCTTTCCTGAAGTTGTCAATTGCAGGCGTCATCAGTAAATGACGTGGTTCTTCTTGTATCATATCCGGCAGAGTGCAAATTTCTACGGTTCTTGGTATTCAATCCCTGTTTACCCTGAAAGTCTGACAGCCATTGCTCTCATCCATTCGGGTTCCCAGCTGATTGAATAGGGGCAGCTGTAGCACCTCAAATTTGCACCTATCATTGTACATACGTTCTCATATTAGGTCATAGCATATCATGGTCCCCTGCATAGCATTGCATTGTCCCATTTGCCTCAAGTGCAAGCCAATCAAGAAAATTAGGTCAAACTGGTCAGGAGATCAGTCAGTCAAGCAAGCAAGCACAATTCTCAAGGAGCCAAGGCCCTAGGGTTGGTCCAACATGTTCACATGACTTGGGGATCCATTTGAAGTGTTTTGGTCAAGGATTGGATGTTCAGAAGTCATCAGTCAATGCACAGTCAGTCAGAAACCCTAAAAGTCAACTGTTGGTCAACTGTCCATTTAATCAGTGATTTGATGGATGGATTTGGTTTGAGAGAGCTTATTCATGTCCAAATAGACCTCATATATCATGTCAAACAACATCATTGAAGAATTTGAAGCCAGATCAGAAATTTCCAAAAGGGGAAACTGGACCTGTAACTGAAACTTACCAAAAATGGAAAGTCTTGATCCTCAAACTTACATCATGATACAAGCTTCAAATGAATTTTTGCCCAACATGAAAGTTGAATATCTTGTTCTCCCATTTCCAAAAAGTCCAAGAACACTCAATTCCCATGTATGGTTGGCAAGTTATGATCAATTCATTTTCAAAAATTCTTGAACTTCAAAAGGCCATATCTCTCAAACCATTTGGCCAATTTGGGTGGGGTTTTTTCCTACAAGTCACATTTGATCCCCTCTTTCCAAAAATGTAACTTTCATGTACCAAAACTTCACCAATCAAAATGGCATTTTTGGACTTGCATGAATTAATTTCAAGTGTGGTACAAAAGTGAATTTGTGAGATAATCATTTCTAACCAATTCTACCAATCAAACATGTTCTGAAAATGCATTTGTGACATGAACCAAGTCATTTTTGTGCAGTACACACAGCCATTCCCAAGTTGCTTGAAAATTGGACGAAAGTACACTTTTTCACCAACTCTATCCCACATTTTCATGGACTTGGATTCAGTACCACAAAAACAGCAGATGTACATCATTTTTTGTGCTGAATGAAACCCTAGTTGCAGCCATCTAACCAGCAGAAAATCTCACTCTCTCTAAAACTCATTTTTGGCCATTTTCCAAAATCTTCAAAAAATCCTCCAAAGAACCAAGCCTTGCCTTGCTCGATTCACCATCCAAGCAACCTTGTGAGCACTTTGCAACCACTTTTCTCCATCTGTAAGCAGCTTCATTGCAACTGTTTTCAAAAAGCTCAGCCATGGCAGATGGAAATTCGAGCAAAAGCAAGCTACACTGAGCCAAGGCATCTTCACTATCCATCATTGGGAGCATAAGGCTGCACCTGTTTGAGCATATCCAAGCCAGAAAACACCTGAATCTGCATCTGCTCTCCAATTTGGTCAGTTTTCGATTTACTTGTTTTGCCAAACCATGCCATGCTTAGTGTAGGTCTTGGTATGCTGATTGTTATGAACTTTGTCTCATGTAATTTGGTTAAGTATTTTGCAAGAAATCTGAAAATGAAGATTGTTGTTCATATGCTTTTTTGCTCGATTCTCTCTCCATAGTTTGTTTCCATGAAAATGAAGCTTGGATTTGTCATGTATGTGCTCTAATGGTTCTATTGGTATACTCATTATTCATTTCTGGAAATTTTTGTTCATGAGCAAAGTTGGATGTTTAGGTTTCTTTGGTTCGATTCGTGCTTATTGTTGTGTATTAATGGAAATTGATAATGGATTGTTGTTTGCCTTGCCGTGCTGAACATTTCTGTGTAACCAATTTTAATTTCTGGAAATTTTTCTGAAGAACTCGAATTGGGGATGAACATTGTTGTTGCTGCCCAGAAAACCCTAATAATTTCCCAGAAACTTGACTGTTCACGTGTGCATGATGGTTGAGCACTGTTCCATTCCGTAATAGCCAATCAGAACATTTCGTTCTGCCTCCCCTGTGCGCACCGTTTTGATTAATGATGGTGTTATTACCAGAATGCCACTCGGTCAACCTTGTTGACCTAGTAAACCATGTCCATTTTGTTTATTTGTTCCAAATTGTTACTCAACTTCCAAAATTCATAATTCACTCATTTCAATTCCAAAATTCCTGAAATTTTTTGCATCTTGCTCACATGAATGTCTAGTATTTTATCATGTTTTTTTATGATTTTTTGATTGGCTGGATTTTTAATGGCATTAGGGTTTGTAGAATGTGACCAAATTTTGTACATCTTGCCAAAACATTTGTGAAATGGTGATACTTTATCCAATGGCTCCCAAATTTTTTGTGCTTAAACTAGACACACTCATGGTGATTTTGGTGTAGAGTTTGTGAATTTATCATTGCTGGTTTGTGAGATATGATTTTTTGAATTAGGGTGTGACAATTTGTGTCACACCATTGATGTCCAACTTCATGATTTTCATTACCATGCTTCTTGAACTCAAATTGGTTTGAATTTTTGCATGAACCTTCTCTTATATGTCTAGTTGACTTGTGATTTTTTCTTGGAATTAATTATGCCATTTCCTAATTGTTTGAGATTTTTCTCCCCTGCCTAGTCAAATGTTGACTTTGTGTGACACATCTTGCCATTCCATTTGGGAAATTCTCATATCTTATTGGATGATCATGAAATTTCACATGTGCATACTAGACATCTTAAGCTTCGCCATGGTGTTGATCCCGTTCATTTCTCATCTGTTGTCATTGAGTTATGATTTTTTGAAGTTGATACATGTTTGTTTGACTTCTTTGGGCATGCTTGAAATTGTTTTGACTTTCTGATTTTCATTGACTATCTTCCCATGATCCAAATGAGCTGAAATTTGACATGCATACCATGCTATGGATTGTGACTGACCATGATTTATTTGGTGATTTCTGGAAATGTTTAAGATTGCTTTTGAGTTAAGTCTTGCTGTTGACTTCTATGAGCTTCTGTTTGCAACACTTTGTCCTAAATTGTTCATGAAATGATGATGATGATTGATATGAATGTGAACCCAATTGGTTGTGTTTCTTAATTGTTTGAACATGATTTTGGATGCTTGCCCTTTGCTGTTTTGACTTTTTCATTCCCTTTTGACCCTAGGCTTGTCCTAGTGGTCCTGTTACTCACCTTTGAGCTTATGTTTTCAGGTTGACCAACAAATGACCAATGAGACCAATTCTTTTTGATTGAGCTTGCTTGAATATCATTGTCTAACTTGTTTGTTTTGTAGGTGGCTTGGCTCACATGCCTTAAGCCTTATGCCTTGCACATCCATTTGCCTCCAATTAACTGTTGATGTCTGTTTCCTTTTGCTTTGTTTGAAGTTGTATACTAATGTCTGCTTGACTATTTCAGGTACTTTAGTTGCTTTTAGTTCCTTGTGAACTTTGCTTTGCTTTGCTTTATAGCAATTTGCATTGAGGTATATTTCCTAACTTCATGTAGTCTGGAAGACCTGGTCTGTTACTTGGCCAGGCAACTGTCTGAAGTCCTCCTTAAGAGGCAATGTTTGTGGATGTTTAATTTTGTCCTTGTATAGAGTCAAAGACCTCCTAAGTGAAGAGGCAATTGGCAGAACCCAAGGGATATGTAACCTATCCCCTGCTATTCTGTGTGTCATCTGTTTTGCTCACACCACTGTGTTGATGCATTGCAGATAAAAACCCAAGATCTTGTACAATCGTACAGTTGAGTCAGTTTTAAATGTGTAGAAGGGTTCCCACTTTCTGAACCCACACATTCTTGTCTTAAGCTCTCCCAGGCCAGGGATAAGAGCTGTGAAGTCTCATCTTCACTCACCCTTCATCTGCTTCACCTTGGCTCTCAATGTCAAGGTTAAGAGCAACATCTACCCAGTTCCAGAGGTTTGTTTGTTGAGGTTGATATGACCCCTCGACTAAAACCTAGCCTTGTTTGAGCCCCTTGCTTGTGTATAGTGTGTGCTACCTGTGCTTGTATGTTTGTTTGACTTGCTTCCTGTGCAAGTTAGGTTAGTTTAGACTTGCTTCCTGTGCAAGTTAGGTTTTGCTTGGCTTGCTTCCTGTGCAAGTTAAGTGTGTGTGTGGCTTGCTTCCTGTGCAAGTCATGATTAGGATAGGCTGGCTCCCTGTGCCAGTTAGCTAGAAACCTTAACTTAGGGATGATTTTGCATGATAACATCTAGGCTCGAGTCGTAGTCTCCCTAGTGTTGTGTCTCCCTCTGTTATCTGGTTAGGCTAGTCCTGTATCCCTCTGTAGGGGAACTACGTCGCCCTGATCCTCATACCAGATGAGGTACGTAGGCAGGAGATGAGCAGATCTCTCCGGGCGCCCGTGTCTTTGTTTTGTCTTGTTGTGTGCTTGGAAGCTGATGTAAGTCCATCGAGTGGCATTTGGGTTCCAGTGTGGGTTTGTTGGTTCGGATGCTGATGTAAGTCCAGTGATTGGCCTTCAGGCTCCACGTTGGCCTTCTTGAGTGCGTTTTGGTTCGGATGCTGATGTAAGTCCAGTGATTGGCATTCAGGCTCCACGTTTGCCTTTGCCTGTGTTTGTTTGAGTGCGTGTCAGCCGAGCTACGAGTGCTCTGATTCTTCTTCGTCCAAGAAGATACGTATGCATAGGATGCGATATCCTAGCGAGCATGTGTCGTTTCCCCAGTCCGAACTACTTCGACTCTGATGTCTATGCCTGATAGACTAAGTAGGCCCAGGATGCGATATCCTGCCGAGTCAGTCTCTTTTGTTTTCTTGTGTCTCCTTCAGCCAGTGTGTGTGTGTGTTTGAGCAGTGTTTTAGCAACCATTTTCCTTTCTATTGTGCGTGGATCCCGTCGAGTACGACGGATGCGTAGGGGTGCTAATACCTTCCCTTCGCATAACCGACTCCCGATCCCATTCTCTTTGGTCGCGAGACCATGTCTTTTCCAGGTTTACTCTGAGCGTTTCCTTTCCCTCTTTTGGGATAAATAACGCACGGTGGCGGCTCTGTTGTTCTTGTTTTCCCGCCGGTTTTTCGCGTGATGCGACAGACATCACATACTTCAACTTCACCTTCTTCTTCTCGATACATTCTCTTATGAAGTGGTAACGAGTGTCGATGTGCTTACTTCTTTCATGAAATACAGGATTCTTTGCCAAAGAAAGTTCTGATTTATTATCAACACCTATTTCGACAGGATCTTCTTGTGGCATTTTTAATTCTTTCAACAAATTTCTTAGCCAAACTGCATGACAAACACATGATGTGGCAGCAACATACTCAGCTTCACAAGTTGATAGTGTGACGATAGGTTGCTTCTTTGACATCCAAGTGAAAGCAGTATCTCCCATGAAGAACACAAAACCAGTAGTGCTTTTTCTATCATCCAAGTCTCCACTCCAATCACTATCACTATAGAAAATAATCTCATAATTATTAGAAGAGTAATAGTGCAAGCCAAAGTTTGTTGTACCTTTGATGTATCAAAGGATTCTTTTTTCCGCCTTGAAGTGAGTTGTTGTTGGAGCTTCCATGTAGCGACTTACGACTCCTACAACATAGAGAATATTCGGCCTTGTACTTGTCAAGTAACGCAGACTTCCAACCAAACTTTTGTAAAGAGTTGGATCAACAAACTCTCCATTTTCATGCTTACTCAACTTGCTTCCACATTCCATCGGGGTGCTAACTGGATTGGCATAATCCATCTTGAACTTCTTAAGGACTTCTTTGGCATAACCTTCTTGGGTGATAAAAATTCCTTTGTCTTCTTGCTTTACTTCGATGCCGAGATAATATGCATGAGCCCCATATCTGTCATCTCAAATTCATTTGACATGTCTTTCTTGAACTCTTCGAACATGCTTAAATTGTTCCCTGTGAAGATCAAGTCATCAAAATATAAGCACACAATCAAAATATCTCCACTTTGCGCTTTAATATAGAGTGCATGCTCATATGGACACTTGATGAAGTTCTTGTCTTGAAAGTACTTGTTGTTTAGAACATTCCAAGCTCTCGGTGCTTGCTTGAGTCTGTACAATGCCTTCTTTAACTTCAAGACTTTTTCTTCTTGCCCTTTTACTTCATAGCCTTGTGGTTGCTCAATATAAACTTCTTCTTCGAGAAAACCATTCAAGAAGGCCGACTTCACATCCATTTGATAGATCTTCCATTCATTTTGGGCTGCCAAAGAAATGATCAGTCTAATAGTTTCCAGATGAGCAACGGGGGCAAATACCTCATCATAGTCAATTCCTTGTCTTTGACTATATCCTTTCGCCACCAATCTTGCTTTGTATCTCTCCACGTCTCCTTTTGCATTCTTCTTCGCCTTGTACACCCATCTTACTCCGATTTCTTTGTGTCCTTGTGGAAGTGTAGTAAGTTCCCATGTATCATTCTTCGTGATTGACTTGATTTCTTCTTCCATGGCGTCTCTCCACTTTACGTTTTCAACTGCTTCTTGATAGCTTAGAGGCTCGCAATTACCCAAAAGGCAAAAAAAGGTTAATGTCATTTATGTTTTCGGTTACCTCATAAAGCTCTTCAATACTCCTTAGTAGTGGTGTCCTCTCATGCACACTTCTTGTTGGGGAACGATTTGTCAGATAAACCGCACATGCCACTGCTTCGGCCCAAAACTCTCTCGGCATCTTCTTGCTCTTAAGCATGCTTCACACCATGTTAAGTATGGTTCGATTCTTTCTCTCTGCTACTCCATTTTGTTATGGTGATCTTGGCACTGCTAGTGGGCGGCGGATTCCATGGTCTTCACAATATTTTTGGAACTCATTTGAAATGAACTCTCCTCCTCGGTCAGATCTCATGGAATTAATGGAAAGACCACTTTATTTCTCCACAAGGTCTTTGAACTTCTTAAATTTTTCAAACACTTCTGACTTCTCCTTGAAGAAATAAACTCATATTTTTCTAGAATAATCATCAATAAAGAGGAGAAAGTATTTACTCTTACCAAAAGAGTTTGGATTGATTGGTCCACAGACATCAGTGTGTATGAGCTCTAGCGATTTTGTCGCTCTTGACGTTGATTCCTTTGGAAAGTTTTTTCGGAATTGCTTCCCAACTAGACATCCTTCACATAGTTGGTCTGGGTGGTTTATAATAGGCAAGCCTCTCAACATTTCCTTATTTGACAAACATTTTAAACTATCGAAGTTGAGATGTCTGAGTCGTAGATGCCATAGCCACGAAGAGTCGGCATAGCAAGTCTTGAGACACTTTGCAACATCATTTTGAATGTTCAAGAGGAACATTCTATTATTTGACATAGGCACCTTAGCAATCAAGTTATGTCTACAATCTCTTAAGAAAAGACTATGTTCTTTCAAGTGGATGTCATAGCCTTTCTCTAATAATTGTTCCAAGCTCAAAATACTATTCTTCATGTTAGGAACATAATAGACATTGGATATGAATTGATGACTCTCATTCTTTAAGCGTATAAGAATTTTACCTTTGCCTTTGACCGATATCTTTCAGTCATCTCTAAATGAGACATTGCCAGTTGTCGCTTCATTGATCTCTACGAACATGCTTCGATCGCCACACATGTGATTGCTTGCACCGGTGTCGAGGTACCATTTGTTTCTTTTCTCTTTAACTTGGTTTTGGCACGCGAGCAACAAAGTTTCTTCTTCTCTGCCTTTTTCTTATACAAAGTTAGCTTTCTCCACAACTTTCTTCGAGAATCTACACTCAGATGCATAGTGACCGATCTTGTTGCAGTTGAAGCACTTGATTTATGATTTGTCGCACTTGATTTATGATTTGTCACACCTCGACCATGAATTTCCTCTTCCACGACCTCTTGTTGCTTGTGGATTCCAACTTTTTTCTTCATTGTTAGAGTAGTTGTTGTAACTGCCTCTTCCTTCTCCTTTATGTCCTCGTCCACGCCCACAATCTTGGCCACAATCTCGTCCTCTTTTGCTCTTGTAATTCACATAATTTGCTTCCTTTATGTTGAGTTGTAGTAGTTGCTCTATAGCCTCCTTTGTTTAATTTTTCTCTTTTTTTCTTCTTCGTATGCTTGTAAGGGACCCATGAGTTGCTCAATAGTCATGGTCTTTAAATCCTTGTTTTCTTCAATGTTGGTAACAATGAAGTCAAAACTTGGATTTAAAGTGCTAAGTATTTTCTCCATGACTTTTACCTCATCAACATCTTCACCATTTCTTTTAACTTAATTGACTACGACCAATACTTGAGAAAAATAATCATAAATTGACTCGGACTCTTCCATAAATAAACGTTCAAAATCACCTCTAAGAGTTTGAAGACGAATCTTTTTCACCTGTTCACTCCTTTGTTGCAAGTTTGAAGTTTGTCCCATGCTTCTTTGGCCGTCGTTGCGTTGGAGATCTTCTCAAATGTATCTTCATCCACCGATTGATAAATGAGGAAGAGAGTTTTCTTGTCTCTCTTTCTTAACTCCCTCAATGTCTCCTTTACACCTTGGCTTAGCGAGGCTTCATCTTGCTCATTAAAGCCTTTCTCAATGATATCCCACACATCTTGAGCTCCTAGTAGCGCCTTCATCTTGATACTCCAATTGTCATAGTTGTTCTTTGTGAGCATCGACATTTGAAAAGGGAAACCTCCATTCGCCATTTTTTTAGGACCTTGAAGCTCTGATGCCACTTTGTTAGAAATAAACCTTTTTTGTGTTTAAGAAAAATGTGTGGGAATATTAGAGGCTTGAATAGAAACTTGGTAGGTAGGATAATTATTTATGGAAGAGAGAACTTTATATTTTTTTGCTTGATTCAAAAGTGTTGGATTACATCTCTATTTATACTACTCTAGGGAGAACTCTAGACACACTAATTCTAGAGAGTTCTCAACTCTAGATATTCAAAGAGTATTCTAGAAAATATTACAATCTTAAGAAATATCTAGATACTCTAAATACTACAAGACTTTTCTAGAAACATTGCCCAATATAAACTAAGCCCAAATAACTAAGTCCAAAGTCAAATAATAAAATTAGACCCAAATGAAGTTTAATATTTCAACAATTGTAGCCTGTAGTTGGTGAAGATGATTGGATGTGGAAGACTTCTTTGACACTGAGTACAAAACTTTATGGAAAAATATATTTTCTTTTGTACTTATGTCGCATTAAATCCATTCAGAGGCTTATGATAATTGTTGTTGAAGCTTGATTAGCATTTTTAAAGTCTGTCATTAGAACTTGGTAAAACAAATATAGTCTTTGGACAACTGGATTATGAGACTTTCACAAGCAAATATTCAAATTTTTTTATACCTGAGTCAGTATGGAGAACTTTTGCTCAGAACGTTGACTTGATATATCAGAGTTGACTTGTTTGAACACTTCTATTCTTCGGTTCAAAATTTGAACATCTTCAGAGTTAGATCTTTTACAATTTTTCTACACACTCAATAAAACAGTTAGAGTGCATAATTATTCTCTACACATTATTATCATAAAAACTTAAGGATAGTTGTAGATCCAAACTTGTTCCAACAAAATCTAACTATATATATATATATATATATATATATATATATATATATATATATATATATATATATATATATATATATATATATAATAACAAGAAAGAACCATGAGTCGAATGCATGGCTATGAAATTCATGTACATGCATGCATCACCATACATATTGAGATGGACATTCATTTTGTTCGGGAAAAGGTAGCTCGTGGTCAGGCTCGCATCCTTCATGCTCTCTCAAGACATCAAATCGTAGACATCTTCACTAAAGGACTTCCTTGCATTCTCTTTGATGATTTTCTAACGAGTCTAAGCGTCTGTGAACCTCCTGCTTCGACTGCGGGGTGTGATAAAATATAATATTTTGTTATAATTAGTCATAATTAATTTCCTAACATTGATGTATATATATATATTCTATTCAGATCAATTAGAAGAATATGATTTCTATTATCTTACCTAATCTTCCTCTTCCCTCGTCTTGCAACGAATGAAATCATTACTTCCGTCATTAGCTACCAACTCCATCACCCATGTTGCAACACGTCAGCCCGTTCCAAACTCGCAATGTGAAACTAGAATTCCCAAGATTCTATGGTTTGCATGCTCTCGAATGGGTTTTTTGTGAGAGTTCAGTTTTTTGAGTATTATAACACCGCTGATCCGGAAAGATTTGCGATCACTGCAATTCATTTCGATCAAATCGGGATTCCATGGTTTCAAATGCTTCAACATGCGCATCCTTTCATGCCATGGCAGGAATTATCACGTGCTATTGAATTGGAACTTGGACCTTCGGCATTTGATCGCCCTAGAGTGACGTTGTTCAAACTAGCTCAAACGGGATCGTTGGATGATTATTACTTGGATTTCTCACCACTTGCAAATCACTCCACTGGGTTAGAACCGATGCGTTGCATGGCTGCTTCATCAGAGGCTTGCAACTGGAAGCTGGCACCAAACTTGAATCCACCATTTCTACTACCACAGACCATGCCTTATCATCATTGTTGACGAAATACCAACACTTATTTCAAAACCCTACCACCCTACCCTCAGCCAGACTTCAAGATCACTCAATTCTGCTCGTTGATGAATCCAAGACTATCAAAGTTTAACCTTATAAATATCCTCACAGTCAAAAACTTCAAACTGAGATCATGATGCAAGGCATCATCCAATAATTTTGGTGAAATAGAAGGATGAGACATGGCGTTTTTGTACTGACTATCGAGCCCTCAATGCCATCACAATTAAACACAACTTTCCACTACCTACCTACAGTAGATGAACTCCTTGGTGAACTCTATGGTGCTCAATTTTTTCTCAAACAGGACTTGAGATCCGGCTATCATGAAATACTTATGAACCCTAAGGATCGTCATAAGTCAACTTTTCGCACGCATCATGGCCACTATGAATGGCTTGCAATGCCATCCGGCTTCTCCAATGCACCTGCCTCATTTCAGTGTCTTATAAACCAAGTTTTTAAAGAAATTTTGAGGAAACTTGTCTTGGTATTTTTTGATGATTTATTAGTTTACAGTCCCAATTGGAGCAGCCATCTTGACCATTTGGAGATAGTACTCAAGCTATTGGAACACCACAAACTGTTTGTCAAACTATCCAAATGCTCATTTGGCATGACTGAGTAGGATTATCTTAGCCACACCGTGTCAGGATTAGGTGTGACCATGGATAAATCCAAACTGTATGCTGTCATTGATTGGCCTATACCAACAAACCATAAACAACTCAGGGGCTTTCTCGGCTTGACCGGGTATTATCGACGCTTCATCAAGGCATGTACCACTATTGCTGCACCTCTCACTGAGTTATTGAAAGAAGAAGAATTTTAATTGGTCTGACATGACTGCTAAGGCCTTTACCACCCTCAAATAAGCAATGACTTTAGCTTCTGTCTTAGTTCTCCCTGATTTTGCTCAATCATTTGTGTTGGAAACAGGATGCAAAAGGCATAGGTATATAAGCCGTTCTCAGTTAATAGGGAGACCCTATTACATTATTTTTCAAAAAAAAATTGGGACCTCAAGCACAAAAGCAGTTTGTCTATATCAGAGAACTTAGAGCCATCACTGAAGCTTTGCACAAATTTTAATATTACCTCATGGGCCACAAATTTATCATCAAAACTTACCAACAAAGCCTAAAGTCATTGCTGGAACAGACCCTTGCATACACCTGAACAACAAGCTTGGCTCCACAAATTCATTGGTTTTGATTTATCAATCGAGTACATGGATGTAGAGCTGTCAAAACGAATTACTCGACTCTAAACGGGCGGGTCCTAATGGGCCTCGAGTTTTTTAGGTTCTGACAAAAAAAACTTGATTGTAATATGGACGAAAATATTACTACTCGAAATTCTATTCTATATGAACTTCGGACTATCCAACCTTAAATAAGTGTTTTTAATATTATTTTTATATAAAAATTAAAATTAAAATCTCATAATATTTATCATAAATATAATAAAAAAATTAAATTATTTTAAATATAATACATTTTTAAATATTCTATTAATTTTTGTAATATATGTCAAAATTTTATAAAATAATATTTAAAATAACAAAAATTAATAAAATACGAGGAATTTGCGAAATAAATCACAAAATAATAAAATATTAATTTGATTATGTTAATCTATAATATTTAAAAGAAATAAAATTTAGTAAAATAAAAAAAAATAATATATTGTTTTGGGGTGAAACATAAATTATTAATATATTTTTTTTTGAATTTTATAGGTACGTTGGTCTAACAGACTATTCGTAGTTCATACGGACTACATCTAATGGATAACAAATTTTTTAGGATCGAATTAAAAAGAATTAAAAAATATAGACTCACATTTTAACACACAAATCATATGATTTTTCTAATTTAGCATATCCACCCATAAGAGTTAGCCAATTTTAACAAGTCTAAAGCATTAATACATGATAAGGACAATGAAGTCGCTGATGCTTTATCCTGCATATTTTCCTTGGCATGGTCTGAACCTCATAGCACCTTCATTTCACAAACAAATATTGTTATGCACACAATTCTCTCCTTTATACCATAATGCATAATATGAAACTCCCTTAATCCAAATTTTACGGTTAGAAATAGTTTTCTGGATTGGAAAGACAGGCTCACAATTCCAACCTCAAGTAATTTTATTGTTCAAATTTTGAATGAATTGCAATGAAATCCGAACTCAGATACGGGACACACACGGATACGAGGATCCCACTAATATAAAAATCATAGGAAATAGACACGGTTATATATATTTTATATATTAATATAATAATATAATTTATGGGTACAATTTACAAAAAAAATTAAAATAAGAAGCAAAATTTACGTTTACTTAAATTTAAATAATCAAAAACTCTTTCAATACTTTCAAACAAATTTCAAACATGATAATTGATATTCATAAATACCTTGTGAAAACCGAAACAATAACGTGCAAAGATGAAAATAATTGGAGAAGATAAAAGAATTTTGTGGAGACAAAAACAGTGAAAAATAAAAAAAAATCTAATTTTGTAGTTTTTACCGTAAAGAAGTGGAATATGAAAACTAAAAAATCTATTTATTTTTTAAATTTTGAAAAATTTAAAACTGAGTTTTTATTTTTAAAAAAATATTCTGGAATTTTCTGAATAGGACTATATCCTTTATTTGAAATAAGAAATCTTATTCATGTCCGTAACAATTAATTCTTTTTTTCATTGAACACTTCAAAAACGTGTCTCATACGTGTCGTATGCATATCGGTGTCTGATACGATGACACATTGTATAAATGACGTGTTGGAGTTTCATATATTGCATTACTCTCCCATTGACAGACACATAGGAATCACCAAAACTTTGGTTAGAATTATGGTAACACTTATTTCGGGTCCAAGGCACTATACACCACCCTGAAAGTGATGGTCAAACTGAAACATTGGATAAATGCTTAGAGATGTATCTCACATTCTCCAAGCCTAGTGTGTTTTCACATCTCACATTCTCCAAGCCTAGTGTGTTTTCTAAGTTGCTTAATTAGGCCCAATATATGCATGATACTGCTTTTCATACCGGTGCATGCATGATGCATAAGCTTTATAAGTGCGTCACCCGTATCTGCATGATAGTATAACTCATATCCATGGATATTCATCCGAATTCATCTCAAAGTTGATGGGAAAAACCCATTTTAATTGAGTTTGAGTTTGGATTTAGATTTTTCTCGATTATAAAATATGGGTACGGATCGAGAAATGGAGACTCTAGTATCCATTTCGAACTCGTTTCACTCACTTTATTATGTATATTATTATTTAATTTTGATAATTTAAAATATTAAATATAGGGTCAATATATGATTTTTTTTATTTGTATTTATTATTTAAAACATCTGAAATATATATATGATTTTTTTTTGAGATTATTTTATTTTATTATTTATAATGCAATTTGATGTTGAAAAAAATATTTTTTTTTATTAAAAAAATTGATTTCACTAAATAATTGGTGACGGGATGGAGATACTCGAATTCAATCTAAACTCGCTTAGGGTGGGTTTGGATTTTAATTCTCCACTTTCGTTAGAGTTTGGGACGGAGAATGAGAATTATTTGGAGATTTGGGTTTGGGTTTGGAAGAAATGAAAACGGTCCTCGATCCACCCCGTTATTATGGTTGATTCCACATCATCTCTGAAAATCTAAAGTAGGGAGAGAATTCTTGAACAACTGCCGTTGAACTTACACACAGCTCAACAGGCGATGAAATTACAAGTTAATAAGAAACACTCTGATCCTTCGATATTGGAGCATAGAGGAAACCACAAATTGAGTTTGAAATATTTTGGCCATTTTCCCATCATTGCTCTTCTTGGTTTGATATCTTATAAAGTCCAACTCCCTCCCACGACCAAGATCCATCATGTTTTCAATGTTTCTCAATTGAAGCAGTTTAAAGGCAGCATCTATGATCTGTATTATCCTCTGTCGGCTCTTTCCAACAATATTGGTCACTTACTTCAATCAGAACAAGTTTAACAAATGCGAAGATTATTGAAGGGGCAACGGTCAATTCCTCAAATCTTTGTCGAATGGTAAGATCTTGATACATCTCTTGCCACATGGGAAGACAAGATAATCAGACACTCAACTTACCCTAATTTCAACCTTGACCTCAAGGTTGCTCTTGTTGGGAGCATGGTTTTAAATTGCTTGCACCCGTAATATTGCGGATGCGGTTGCGGAGGCAACCGCATCGGACCGCAATTGCAGTGTAATTTTAAAATTACGCGTCCAAATGTATTAGGAACTGCATAAGACAATTTCTATCATGTTTCTTCAAGTATTTTCATTAAAATCAAAATATTAGAATCTTAAAACTCAATTGGCTTCTTATGTAATAAAAAAAATTTGTTTTTCAACATTGTATTTCAAACACCTCCATATAAAAATTCACATCGCAAACAATCACAATACTCATCACAACAACCGCAATAATCGTAATCGCAGTACCTACAACTGCAACCACATCCGCAACCGTAATTTAAAATACGAATGGGAGGAGGATATTGTAAGGAAGACAGAAAAAAACCATATCATAGTCCCATTCATAACAACCGATTTACGCATTTAATCTAAGAATTTGTATATGAATTTTACGTGCGGAAATAGTTACCTAATAGTAATTAAAAACAAAAATCTACAATAAATTTGTCAGAAATAAATTTTCTATGGATATTTTGTCAAAACCCGCAGCTAAATTCTTAAAAAAATAGTATCTAAGTAATGAAATATGTTTTTCAATAATTATAAATTGGGACCTTTTAATTTAGTCCCTATAAAAAAAAACAGAGCTCTAAGTTTTACATGTTTTCTATGCTTGCTACTTTAGTCATTACTGTCAAATTTACATTTACTTAACAACAGCCGCAGAAATTATAGTTAGCATTGATTCATAATATTTATTATTTTATATTATTAATAATTAATTATACTTAATTTATTTGATTCAATTTTAAAATTCATAAATCCAAATTAAAATTAAGATCTTCACACTACTAAATAAAAGGCAAGGCAACAATACAAGAAAACTAAATCCAACCCCTTAGATATACAAACCAAATGTTTTGTACACAAATCTAACCACCATGAAACTTGTGTTGCTAAAGGAACAAATGTAAGAGAGTTTTTCCAGGATCAAGACAAAGCGGGCAAACTAAGTTATGTGTTCCGTTTAAGACCCCCTATTTGCTAATTCAACAGGTTGGAAGCTTATTCTGCAATAGTCTTCAATCAAACACTTAAATTTTACTTAAAATATTTGTTTTCCACGATGCTTCTAACCCTAAAAAAGTCTTAATTGTTTTAATAGAATACCACAAAATTCATTTGAATGTTATAAAAGTCTTGATTGAATACCACAATATTTTATAGAATAATATTAATTTGTGTTCTAAAGATATATATTAAAAAATCATAAATAAAACGTATATGTTAAAAAAAAATTATAAACTTTAAATAAAATTAATAAACAATTTTTAAAACAAAACTTTTATATTCAATAATAAATCACACAAAAAAAATTAAAGAATCAATCTGAATCTAAGGATATAAAAATATGTAAAAAATAATATATCCAATTTTTGAAAGAACAGATCCAAAATTTAGCAAAAATGTCATTGGATTTAACGGTGAAAATTCGTACATTTACATTAATAAAAATATATTTAATTAATAATTTAATTATTTAAAATATAATATTCAATTTTCATTTCACAATTCATCATTTGTTTATAAATTGTAATTATTTAAAAATTTTAAACTCAAACTTTCTAACAATTATATTTACTTTTAAATTCTTAATTTTTCTCTCAAGTGTTTAACTTAATTTTAATTATTATTATTATTATAAAAAAATAGTTTTAATTTTATTTATTTATTTATTTTATTTGTGTTAAATTAATTAAACTTATTTAAAAAATTAATATTTTAAATTATAATAAAACTAGATACACTAAAAAAAACAATTATTTACGACATAATTTTCATGCCACAAAAGTGAAAATCACGTCGCAAACTTAATTAGCGTCGTAGCTATTCACGAAAAAGGAGCATTTGTGGCAAGTTTTTTACTACGTGAAATTACATCACTAATTTATGGAATGATATTCACGTCAATACATATAAAATTAATTGTATCACGTTAAAAACACGTCATTAATTTGTGATATAAAATTCACTTTGTTAACATATTGCCACATGAAAATCAAGTCACAAATTAAGACGTATTTTTTACTTCATTAATTTATATATATATATATATATATATATATATATATATATATATATTTTACTTTTTTATTTTTTCTTTCTGTTTTTAATTATAAAAATATTTTTAAAAATTATAAATTATATTTTGAAAATACATTATATTTTTAACATATACAATTGAATGTTTTTATATATTAATAATGTTATAAAATAATTATATATTAAATAATTATATATTCTATTTTTAATATATATTATATTTTTAGATTAAGTTTTTAATTTAAATAATTATAATATTCTGTTTTTAAAATTGTATATTTTTATCTATTCTATTTTTAAATATCTAAATTATATATGTTCTAGTTTTAACTATATATATATATATATATATATATATATATATATATATATATATATATATATATATATATATATATATATATATATATATATATATATATATATATATATATATATATATATATATATATATATATATATATATATATATATATATATATATATATATATATATATATATATATATATATATATATATATATATATATATACACACACCTTTTAATAAAGAAATCAAATAAAAATGGAGAAGCTTTAATTAGGCAATAAAGCTTAAGTCTTGATCAACTTTTTGAGTCTTTGTCAACAAATAAATGAAAAATCAAATAATAGGAAAACATAAAAGTAAAGTTTAACCTTAATAAAATTAAAAAATAATATCTTTGAGTGAAATCTATATATGATAAAGGTTTGCAAAAAATAGTGGAGTGGAGGAAAATGAGAATGAATGTGATTTCTGATAGAGGGGAAAATGGTGGAGGAGAGAAAAAAAGTAGGAGGAAAAAGAAAATGGGGAGGAAAAAGAGTGTAAGGAAGGAATGAGAGGATTGAAAAAATAGGGAGAAGAAGTGGCATTGGAAGCATAACGTGTGTGGAAGCGCTGAAATATAATAAATACAGTCTATTGCATTATGAAATTCACATCACTAATTTTTTAACAGTTGGAAATTGTGACGTGAATTTCATAATGACGTGGAAATTATGACACTACCATACAAATGTCAGTCAAATACATTTTACCAATCAAATTTTTCCATTCAATTTTTTTAATTTTTTGAAATTTGAATAGTGACATGGTTACAACGAAATTTTTAGAAATTTCAAAATTTTCGATTTTTTATTTAAAATAACCAAATTTTCAAAAATAATTCTAAAATAACAAAATTTTCAAAAAAATTCAAGATAACCACATTTAAAAGAAGATGTGCCAGATGAACTGGCGCATCCTTTAAACATCAAGAGGAGGCGCCCAAGGCATTGACGCATGCATTGGGCCCCTCATGAGGAGGCGCCAATGCCCTTGGCACATGCATTGACCCTCATGAGGAGGCGCTAATGCCTCTGGCGCTTGGATGGTGCATGTGGTGTATGCGCCAATTCATATGGCGCATACACCCTTGTATTTTTTTAATTTTTAATTTTTAGTTATTCTTATTGTATTTCTTATTATGTGTTATTAGGACCCAAAGCGTTTTCGATGCCGTGTACATGAATATGTACCCCACGATCCTTTGATAGAATTATGTATTAGAGAATGTGGATTTAGAAATCTCCTCAACATTGTCTCGTACTCGGTGGACTACAAGTTCATTCTTTCTTTGTTGGAGAGGTGGAGAACCGAGACCCACGCATTTCACCTTCCTATCGGTGAGTGTACCGTCACACTTGAGGACGTATACATGTTGTTGGGTTTCCGTATAGATGGTAAGACCGTGAATGGTAGAGTAAACCAGGACAATTCTATCTGCAACTAATTATTGGGTGCCCCTTTGTGTGACGACTGTAAGACCCCAATTTTGACCCTAAGATCCCTCATGCCATCTCATCATATGCATTAGCATTGGGATCACACCTTGGCATCCTCCTTACCCTTCATTCATTGGGTTTGCATTAGGAGAAATCACCAAGCACTTTTGATTGTATCATACTTTGTTTTTCATTATTTACTAACCAAATAACAAAAATATATCAATGTATAGTTTAACTCTTTTGTAGGTAGTATGTATGCTCACTTATGCCCCATCAGGCTCATATCTAGGGTTTAAGACCCTCAACGCAAGGAGCACAATCAAAAATTGGTTCACAATGCCTCTAGACATCATATATGGATCCCCATGGTCTTCACATGTCATTTTGATCAATAATTCATCAAGAGTTTGAGAATTGTTTGCCTTGGAAACCCTAATTCATCTAGGAATCTTGTGTGACTTCTTCAGCAAGTTTCTTCATCATTTGATCAAATATTTTAAGGGACACTTCATATTATACCATATTACACATACATGATTCTCCACGAGTCCCAAAAGTCAAGAGAATGTCAAGCTAGCAAGTTGGTTCATGGTGGTTAACTAGAGAAAGTCAACTAGTCAAAACTGGGGTTCCCTAGACCCTATCTCCTACACTTTTTGTCATATGAAAATGATTCTAATAGAAAAGTTACTCAAAATGACATTCCAAACAACTTTCATGTTGAAGTAAAGATATAGTTTTGCTTGGAAAGTATTTTTTTATGGTGAAAGATTATAGGTCATTTTGTTTGAACCCTAGTTTGGAGGTCAACTCCCCAAGATCATAACTTGCTCAATTTTTATGATATGAAATCTATTCAAATTCCATGATCAAATTCAGGATGTATACTTCAACATTTATGTTTGGAGGAAATTCAAATTCAACTTGTAAGTGCATGTGCCAAGAGGAAACATTATGGGTCATTTTGGACCAATATACCATTGAACAAGTGATTTTCCTCAACTTCTAAAATACATAACTCCTTCATGCCAAATCCAAATGAGGTCAAATATGTGACTAAATTTAAGAGGTTTGAAGTATCTACAACTTTTATGAAGGAACGTTTCTCATTTGAAGTCCATAGCAAAAGTTATTCAAGGTGGAAAAAGTGAACATATGGCTTGATACTTAGAAAATTTTCAAATATGTTTGATATCCCAAACTTCCACCTCAAAGTTCATCATGATCCAAGATTCAAATGAAAAAGTGTTCAACATGAAAGTTGTTCCCCTTGATCTCACCTTTCCAAAAAGTCCAAGATCATCTCATTTGGAAAAAGGATGTAGGACTTGCGCATGGGTGCAATACGAAGAACCATTTGGATGATTTCCACTTCCACTTTTCATACACAATTGCATGGCCTTGTAACATGATTTCAGCATGATCCTCACTCATTTTTGGACCTGATTACATCACTTATTGGGCCTATCACACGCCCATGCAAGCATGCAAAGGGAATTTCTCATTTTTGCCAAATTTGGAAGTGTGTGGAAATGAATCTTCTTGGCTATAAATAAGACCCTCATTGCTCAGAATTAAGGACCTCATGCCCAAGCTTTGAACCTGCAATCCTAAACCCTCACCATTGAAGGATAATGTCGCATCCTGCGAAAAATCAACCGGCGAGCTAAAAATAAAAACACATACAGAGCCGCCACTGCGCGTTATTTATCCCAAGATAGGGAAAGGAAACGCTCAGAGAAACCTGGAAAGGAAATGGTCTCGCGACCAAAGAGAAAGGGTAAGGGAGTCGGTTACGCAAGGGGAAGGTATTAGCACCCCTCACGTCCGTCGTACTCGACGGGATCCACGTTCTAAGAAAAGAAAAGGTTGCTAAAACATCACACACACACACAAGGGAACGCAGGTGGGGTTAGGAGAAGGGAGCTCGATAGGACATCGCGTCCTATGCCTACATATCTCATCTGGACATGAGAATCAGAGCCACTGTAGTTCGGCTTACGCACGCCAAACAACACAAAACATACAAACAAGCAAGGGTGGCAAACATGGAGCCCGACAACCACTGGATGGAATTACGTCGGCATCCGAACCAAAACACACTCAAAAGGGCAAACGTGGAGCCCGACTGCCAATCACTGGGCTTACGTCGGCATCCGAACCAAAACACACAATCAGATAACAAGTAAACACACGCAAAAAAAGAAAAAGGTTGCCCGGAGTGGTCTCGCACGACCACCTGCCTACATACCTTGTCTGGAACAAGGATCAGGGCGATGTAGTTCCCCTGAAAGGGACTGAATTGCTAGCCAGAAACCAGGGAAAGACACGACACTAGGGAGACTACGACTCGAGCCTAGATGTTGTCATGCAAAGTCACCCTAAGTTCAGGTTTCTATCCTACTTGCATAAGCAAGCCTATCCTAACCAGGAAAGAAGCAAGCACACAAGCAAACAACATACAAGCATACATCAAATGAGAACAAGCATCTCAAACAGATATCCACACAACACGCACTATAACCAAACAAGTGGCTCACACAATAGGTTTGACTGCCGAAGCGAGTCGTCTGTACGGGCTGGGTTTGCTCTTAACCTTGCCATTACGAGGCTAAGGTGAAGCAGATGAGAGGTGAAGTGAGGATCAGACCTCACAGCTCTTATCCCTAACCAGGGAGAGCTTCTGACAAATGAGCATGGGTCCAGAATGGGGGAACCCTTCTATACTCAGAGACTCTGACACAATGTGCACTGCACAGGATCTTGGGCTTGTGATCTCAATGCTACAACCATGTAATGGGAGCAAGGAGAAGACTCAACTGAATAGTGGGGGATAGATTGCTTATCCCTAACTTCCACCAATTGCCTTATTTAAAGGACTTTCACCTGCTTGGCACAAAAAAATAAACAACCACAATCATTGCCTCTTAAGGAGGACTTCAGACATTTATTTGCCCGGCCCGGTAACAGCCGGGTCTCCAGACTACATGAAGTTAGGAAGTTATACCTCAATGCAAGTTGCTTAAGCAAAGCAAAGCAAAAGTTCACAAGGAACTGAGCAACTAAAAGTACCTGGAAACAGTCAAACACAGTTAGTACTCAGACAGACAAACTAAACAGCAAGTATCAACCAATTAATCTATACAGATCAATGCACAACAAAGCAAGTTCAAAGCTCAAGCCCAAACTTCACAACCTACAAAACAATGTTATGTTAGTGTACAAACATCAAACAACATCAATTGCATTTAACTTGATTCATTCTCCATGTGCATTATGCTTTTGATCCTGAAAAATCAAGCAAATATTAGCAACAAGACCCCTAGGCTAAGCCTAGGGTCCAAAGGCAAGAAAAATTCCTAAACAGCAAGGTATCTCTAACCAAACTCAAATTAATGTCAAACAAGAGCCAACACACTTAGTCCCATGTCCATATCATTCATCATGTTCATTTTATGCACAAAACAATCCAAACTAGTTCAAATGAAGCACCAAACATGCAAACAGAACTATTGCATTCAAATCCACATCAAAACAACTTCAAAAATTCTCAAATAAATTACACCTAAACAGGACCTAATCCAGGTATGGCACACCAAATTTCAGCTTAATTGGGCAAAGGTAACTATGTCAATGAAAATCAACAAAAACAGACACAATTACATGCTCCAAATCACAACATCAACACATGCTTCCACTTCAAAAATTCATAACTCAATGAAAACAATAAAGAAATGAGTGAGACCAAAACAGGGATGTCACATCATGTGTCTATAACTATCATACAAAATTTCATGATCATTCAATACCGTATGAGCATTTCACATCAAATCTACCAACCTATGTCACACAAGCTTGCACAATTGACCAACAGAGATGAAAAATAGCAATCAAATTGAAAATGCCACATAAAATTCCACAAAAAATCACATAGCATCCTAACATGTTAATCAACATTCATGCAAAATTTCATATTATTCTACCAAGCCTAGGTCACTCAATTAAATCCAGCAAGTTGACACAATGAGGTGTGACACAAATTGTCACACCTAAGTTCCAAAATTCATATCTCAATGGCCAGGTATCAAAAATTCATGAAATTTACATATAAATGAACATCAGCCAGTCAACAATCATCACAAAAATTGTCAAGAATTTATTTTACATTATGTGCATTTTATGAACAAAATGGTAGAATGTATCAAATTTGAACACATGTGAAACAAACCTAAGTCAATCCAAAAATATACCATGCACAACTTTGACCAATAGGTCAAACAAATTCTACACTCAACAACAAAGTCAACACAAAACTTTCCACATTTTTCTGATTTTTATTGATTTTTGGTGAATTTTTAAACATGTTATGAATTTTTTATGAATTAACTAAATTAATTGAAATTCACAATGGCAGTATGGTAAATAATTAAGGCGGGAGCGGGAAACGCTTCATTTGAAAATTCAAACAGATTTTCGGATCAAACTCAACTATCTTCATCGTTTTCATCTCAACTTTTCCCAGAATTTCCAGAATTCGATGATCCATCAACTAACACGAAAATGCACAAGCGTATAACCGTTCGAACCGTCTCACCAAGCACAATCCAAATATCACCTTAATTTTGCCTAAAAGTTCCTAAAACTCATGAATCGAGCAACCTAGGGTTTGGACATGAAACTTAAATTCAAGATTTCTTAAGCTATGGTCATCTATAATCGAAACTAAACATATCACTGTACTCTACATAGCATGAGCTTTAAAACGCATATAACCATCAAACAAATCATGAGATTCGAAAATTTGCAAAACCTGGAATGGCAGTGTCGTGTTGATGTTCTTTGCGCCTTTGGATGCGAAACAGATACAGCATATGCTCCAAGAAGTTGACCGAAATGCTCAGGATCTATTGCAAAGGCTTCTAGTGCACGAAATCCGGATTCACCATGGATGGATCTTGTATGGACAGTCGCGATTAGGTGTGCATTTGATGATGAATTCCAAAAACAGTCCAAGAAGAAGTTGAATGAAGATTGGATCAACAAGAATTTTTGAATTTCATGGAGAATTGGAAGAGTTTGAAGGATTTTTGTGTGATGTGTTCTTGAGAGAAGTTGGAGAATTTGGAGAGTTTTCAGATCTGGTTTTTGGTGAAATGATTTTCTGTTCTGCTTAGCATGTGATTAAGATTATATATGATGCACTAATCCAAGCTTAATCATGTAATTATGCAAATTGGAATTGTTAATGAAAGTGCTAATTTTTCAAGCGAGGGCAAAATGGGAATTTCCAATGACAGCTCATTGCCACCTATTTGACAGCTCACACAACTTCCAAATGCCATGTGTGAGCTGTTGAAACTTGTCCCACTCTCATTGGTTGTGTAATTTGCAAAATCACATGTGAATGGTTATGTGTCCATTTTTGCAATTTCATTTTTCAATTCAAATTCCAAACCATGAGGCCTAGCCATGTTATGATGATTCCAACAACTTTCAAATACCATTTATGAAGTGTTGCAAAAATCCCCATCCAAAAATTCCAATTATTTTGAAAGTTGGACCATTTTGCCCTTGGTCCATTTAACTGTCCAGTTGAAATTTGACTTTCTGCATTGACCACTTTTGGAAAAATCCAATTATGCACCATGAAAGTACATGTCAAATGGAGTTTGTGCATATAAAGAACTTGCAATTTGGACAAACCATGTGGAAATTATGGCCTCCTGATTATGGGTCATTTCTGAAATTCACTGAGCCATAACTTTCCAACCATACATGGGATTTTCAAGTTCTTGGACTTTTTGGAAAGGTGAGAACAAGATCTACAACTTTCATGTTGAACAAATTTGCATTTGAAGCTTCCTTGGACACGTGGTCTTGAGGTCAAAACTTTCCATTTTTGGAAACTTCAATTACAAGTCACTTTCTATTTTTGGCAGTTTTTGTCCTGACTTGATTTTCTTCATTCTTAAGATTTGAGATGTCAAATAACACTTGTTCCAACATGAATGAAGTGTATCCAACTCATTTCCACCTCCAAATCCATCAGATCATGTACAGTTGACCACAGTTGACTTTTTCATCTGATAGATGAAATTGGCAATGCATAGATCAATCTGAGCTCCAATCTCCAACTGAAATAGCTCAAGGGTGAAACCCTAGCCTCAATTAACACAATATAATCATAGAATGAACCCCACAACCATCATAAACCTCATCTCCTGATCATGCCCTGACTGGCCCAATACAACTGATTAGGGTTGACCAGTGGTCAAAACCCTAATCTCAAGAAATCTTCCTCCATCTCCTGATGAAATCAAACCATGATGATGATGATGTATCATTGCAATCAAGATGAAGACCAACATCCATTGAGAATCATGAAACCTTAATTCACAGTCCAATCCTCAGATGGCCAATGATCAGTCAACAAACCCTAGGCTTGCACTTTGACTTTCTCATCCTCTGATCAAGACTTGAGAGGATAGCTTGCACAATGTAACCACATGATATGCAATATGAAATGCCTAATGACCTAAAAAATGTAATGCAATATATTAATGCTAGTCCCAAGAGAGGAGGGCAAATTTTGAGGTGTTACAGCTGCCCCTATTCAATCCACTGTGAACCTGTCGATACGAAATAGCCTCGGCTTTCGGATGATCAAGATGAAGAGTGATTGAATACCAAGAACAGACGAACAATTTGCACTCTGACGGGATAATAATTATCAACGCCTGTCAGCATCGGCGAAGAAGCAAACTCGAAAAACGTCGACCTGGATACCAAAATAAATGGTAACACAGGGATAACCATGGTCTGATCACCACACATCCATGCGGGATTATTATCTCTTCTTTTTATTTTTCTTTTCTTGAACCCCGACATTTTCTCTGCGCAAACGATCCTCAGATCTCTGCATTTGAACCCCCGAAAATGCCTCAGCACTCCTTTTTGCCAAAATAATGAACCCCAATCTCCAGTTTGAATCCCAGTCGCCTGACGATAACTCGCGATCGCCAATATGAACCCCGTTCTCCAGAAAATGTCGCAACATCTCCTTTTCTCCATTTGAACCCCAGAAAATGCCTCAGCATTTCTTTTCTCCGTTTGGACCCCAGTCGCCTGACGATAACTCGCGATCGCCAATATGAACCCCGTTCTCCAGAAAATGTCGCAACATCTCCTTTTCTCCATTTGAACCCCAGAAAATGCCTCAGCATTTCTTTTCTCCGTTTGGACCCCAGTCGCCTGACGATAACCCGCGATCGCCAATGTGAACCCCGTTCTCCAATCTCTCGTGATAATTCCGCTGGCAACGCCGGAAATAACACCAAACACCACTCTGAGGGCGACATATCAGAGGGTACACCTTCACAAAAGGAAGGTAACATGTGCATCTCTTCTTCCGAAGACACCCGTAACGACCTCCACTGGCATCCGCCAAAGTCTAAGGTGACACATGAACAGAAGATAATCCCAAGGACCTCATCCTGGATATAATCTTCAACTCTATCTCCATTTGAACCCCAGAAAATGCCTCAGCATATACTCTTCTCTGATTGAACCCCGATCTCCAGAAAATGTCGCAACATCTCCTTTTCTCCATTTGAACCCCGGAATCGCGCTGATCGCGTAACGTCTTCTGATATCATTTCCATCTCTGTCCGACGGAAACATTTCCTCCAATATCGCACTACTGGGGAACACTGCTGATCTGACGTCATGGTACCACACTCCTCAGAGTAACACTTTCAACCAGACACTGACTGATGACTGGGAAGAAACTCGACGTTTTACTGGACATCGAACAATGATGTTTACAGGACATCGAACAATGATGTTGACAGACATCGAACAATGATGTTGACAGGACATCGAACAATGATGTTGACAGGACATCGAACAATGATGTTGACAGGACATCAAACAAGGATGTTGACAAGACATCAAACAAGGATGTTGACAGGACATCGAACAATGATGTTGACAGGACATCAAACAATGATGTTGACAGGACATCAAACAATGATGTTGACAGGACATCAAACAAGGATGTTGACAGGACATCAAACAAGGATGTTGACAGGACATCAAACAAGGATGTTGACAGGACATCAAACAAGGATGTTGACAGGACATCGAACAATGATGTTGACAGGACATCAAACAAGGATGTTGACAAGACATCAAACAATGATGTTGACAGGACATCAAACAAGGATGTTGACAGGACATCGAACAATGATGTTGACAGGACATCAAACAATGACCGACCAGACATTAAACAATGACTGGGAAATAACTCGACGTTTACTGGACATCGAACGATGATGTTTACTGACACCAAACAATGATCGACCAGACATTAAACAATGACTGGGAAATAACTCGACGTTTACTGGACATCGAATGATGATGTTTACTGACACCAAAGAAAACTCGACCAGACATTAAACAATGACTGGGAAATACCGTTGCTCACAATGCTGAACTCCTCGGAGTATCGTCTTCACTATCCGGCAAAACCAATCCTCAAGCGGTAACCATGGCTCGAATCGCGCTGATCGCGTAACATCCTCCAATCTTCATTCCCATCTCGGCCCGACGGAAACATTTCCTCCAATATCGCACTACTGGGGAACACCTTGATTCAATCACGATGCTGAACTCCTCGGAGTAACACCTTCACTGTCTGATAAAACCACCTCTCAAACGGTAACCACGGCTTGAGACTAGCTTATACGTGCAACAATGATGCATGATCTTTTTCTGCGTAATGCTCCATAATTATGGAAATGCTACGCGATTTATTATTTTTTCTATGCAATATGCTATGCTTACGCTACATGATGAATGCATAAAAACGTCCCCCTCAAGGGATTCTGCTGGGGAGCACGAGACACTCCGTTGAGGAACTCGTCATTACTCCAATCTCCACCCTGCTGGGGAATAGCACTGCTGTTGGGAAAAGGTAACCCTTGCTGGGGAAGAACCTCCTTTGCACCCAATCCGCTCGAGAAACTGCTGGGGATAGGAACCACCAACACTCTGTGGGGATACAACAGTTTTTGACTTGCTGGGGATATCAATCCCGACTCTGCTTTGAGAACCCTCACAGATACCTGACGACTTCACTGGGGAAGTGCTTCACAAACACTCTGCTGGGAAACAGCCACATCCAGGCCTGGCAACTGGGGAAGCATCGATCTGACACCTGCTGGGGATAACCATCCTGACCCTGCTAGGGAAACGAATGCTACTCCGCTGGGGACAACCCATGCAATCCACAGCTAGAATCAACTCAGCTGGAGATGCAGATATCGGCCTGCTACGGGAACTTGTCCAATCCACTGGTAGGATGAACACTGCTGGAGATATATTTCATTGAAACCCGCTCCACTCGGGGAATAGCAACCTTCGGGCCTGGCTGCTGAGGAAACACCATTGTAAACCTGCCGGGGATAACCATCACGACTCGGCTGGGGAAGTTACAGACCTCGGATCTGTTGGGGAAATGGTCCTCCTGACACTGCTTGGGGACCTAGCTGGGAAATGAGAAAAGTTGGTACAGAACACCCATCGACTCGTCGAACCAGTATCCACCTCCCAATCTCGTACCGACTTTCCACTTTAGAGAATTCCCAGACTCGTCTGGACCTTTTCTGCTCCATCATCTTGTATTCCCAACCGCTCCGCGCTCGACGAGAAACGTACTCCTGGGATTTATACAGAAATTTCAATTTTCCGACTTTGAAGAGTCTTCTTGATTAATTCCAAAGGTCGTCGGACGTCTCGACGTCTCTCCGTCGTCCCTCCATCCTCATTCGTTTCTGGTCAGACTCTGCGGGGAATCTCTACAGACTTTCAAGTCTTCCGACTTTGAAGAGTCTTCTTGATTATTATCAAGGATCGTCGGACGTCTCGACGTTTTCGCCATTTTTTCCTTCGTCCGTTCCTGATCGAACTCTCTGGGGATTTGTTACAAAGCTTCCACATCACAACCTGCAAGTGAGTGAAGAATATCTAACAGTACCTGCAAAACAGACCGTCAGATAAAACCGTGCCCCAGGCGTGTCAAGATTTCAACACTTGGGTCACTCAACCTTCCAAATAAGATTTCAAGTTCTCAATCTTATAAACATGCATTGGAAGGGACCTGTATGTCTTAAAATGCAAAATTCTTTATCAAAAATATCTGGATGTTTTTGCAATCAAAGCGGTAATGAAAAACAAAAACAAAATTATTTGACTGAATATGCATTTTATTGATTGAAAAAATGTGGCTCAAATTGAGCAATACAAAGGAAGCAATTCCTGAAAAGAGGTAATTGCGCACAAAAGGAAAAATCTATCCTAATGGCAATGTGAAACCCGTGATCTCATCGAGTTCCAACTCGGTTACACCCCCTATGTCCTCAGACTCTCCGTGCTTTCTACCTTCTGAACAGGACGATTCCAACTGATCCCTACCGGGTATTATCCATGATGCTTTAACCAAAGCGCAAACGATCATGCCAGACGCAGTTGTTCGTTTCAATCCCTCTTTTGCCTGGACCGCCCTTTCAGGTTTTCAGTCCACCGGGATACCCATTTTTGCCCAAGTCGCCTTTTCAGGTTTTCGACTTGCCGGGTGTACAATTTTCTTCTATATCCCTAATTTTTGCCCGAACCTTTCTTTGTTTTTGGTTCGCCGGGATGCCCATTTTTGCCTGGACTATTTTATTCTTTTCGTCCAGCGGGTCAATTATACGAAGTATTTTTTAACTGCGTCCGCATTCACAGGGGATGGAAAATCCTCACCATCCATGGTCGTTAACAACAAGGCTCCGCCAGAGAAAACCTTCTTGACCACGAATGGACCTTCATAATTCGGTGTCCACTTGCCCCTTCGATCGTTTTGAGGAGGAAGGATCCTTTTCAGCACCATATCACCTACGTGATATACCCGAGGTCGTACCTTCTTGTCAAAAGCACGTTTCATCCTTTGCTGATATAACTGCCCATGACAGACGGCTGCCCGCCTCTTTTCCTCTATCAGGCTTAACTCTTCGTACCGGGTCCTTACCCATTCCGTCTCTTGCAATTTCACGTCCCTCAGGACTCTCAAATAGGGAAACTGAACCTCAACAGGTAATACAGCCTCCATTCCATATACCAATGAGAAAGGAGTTGCCCCAGTAGATGTACGCCTCGAGGTTCAGTACCTGGGCTACAAGCTTCGTACTCCGCCACCACTGTGGGTACACTCAAACGTTAGCCGGGAAATAAAAGCTTATTCACCTTAACCTCCCCATCAGACATCAGAATCCGTTCGGATTCGGGGTCAGGCCCCTCCTCCGGGATCGGTTACTCTCAATCTTTCGATTGGAGCACCTCGAGATGTCCTCATCAGGGAACTCAAACTTCATCGGTTGATAATCCTCCACGGGTTGTTGAGAGATGTAATCAGGTAATACACCCCTTGATTGCTTTCTGAGAGTATCCCAAATCAGTCAACATTCTTTCGCTCTTCTCGCAACCCGTCCGGTCAATGTTGGATTCTCAAACCCATGCTTGATCGTATCCATCTTGGAAATCCACAAAGTGGTATGAACCAGCATATACTGTCTCAGTCGGCGAGCAGCCTATGCCAAAGTACATCAAGTTTCCCAAGCAGTGAATGTATTGTTTCACAGTCGATAAACTTTTTGCTAAGGTAAATTGCATGCTCTTTTCGACAAGACGCGTCATGCTGACCCAATACACCTAGTAGACCCCTCGAAGGCTGTCAAGTACCAAATTAACAATCTCTTTCCATAGGGAGTATCAGAATCAGAAGTTCCTGCAACTTTTCTTTTATTCTTTCAATGCCCCTTGGCAATCATTATTTCACCTGACCGTTTGATCTCTTTTTTTTTTCAACATCTTGAATATAGGTTCACACGTGGCTGTTAAATGAGATGTGAATCATGACAGGTAGTTCAATCTATCTATGAAACCACGAACCTCTCTTTTTTACTTTTTCTCGGTTCAGGCATTTCTCGTTTTTTTTTTTTTTTTTTTTTTTTTAGCAGGATGAACCTCGATTCCTCCCTTACAACGAACCCCACAGCTTACCGGACCGCACTCTGATAGTGCACTCGTCTGAATTCAACCTCAGTTTGAATTGTCTCAACCAGTTAACCAACTTGGCCAGAGCCACCAGATGCCCCTCTTCTGTCTGGGACTTTGCTATCATGTCATAGCATAGCATTCGATTCCACGATGAATCATCTCATGAAACAAAGTCACCATAGCTTTCTGATACAGGCACTGGCGTTCTGCTTCTTTAGAGGACAGTCTTCTCTCCATGGTAGCTTGTGCACAACGATATCGGTGTTCAACCCTGGCATATCCTGACATGACCAGGTGAAGGCATCCACATGCTCTTTCAACAAGGCTACCATTCTGCTCTCGACTTGCCTCTGAAGCGGCTCCCAATTTTCATTTCCTTTCTGACCTCGGCGGTGCTTGGAATAACAATCTCAACTTGCCCTTCATGCGGCTGAATCACCTTCTCCTCTTGTTTAAACAACCTGGCTAATTCCAACAGATCACAATCTTCTTCGTCTTCTTCTTCAGCCTGATTGCTCGATTTGTCGAAGTCATATGAGGTGTAACCAAATTGTTATCAATGAGATCCGGAGAATTGCTTTTCGAAGTCGGAACGAGACAAATCAAAAGACGAAAAATGAAAATAAACATTGCCATTTTTATTTGTTTTTAAACTGCAAAAATAAATGAAAAACAGGGAACACCCCTTTTTGACTGAAAAACATCCATTTATTTATGATGCAGAAAATGCAAATTTATGAACATGAGGTGACCCTTACAATGAACCAGTACGTTTCGGGCAAAACGTATGGCTTTCATGCAGATAAAGTCAAAACAGAAATCATTACTCTTCCGGACGAGTGACAGTGCTGATCTTTTCAAGCCTTCCAGCTTCCTGGTACGCACGGCTTTATCCAACTATTGAACTTGCAGTTACCATCAGTCTCTTCACCTACTACACAGGCGTACTCCGAATCTTCAGCAATTGCGTTCACCATCGCCTGACCATGTGCCGGCATGGGATTGGCATTAACATTCGGTGATGGCGCAAAATTAATAGCCTTGGAGTCTACCAGATCCTGGACAACATTCTTGAATGCTCTACAGCTCTCAATGTTATGCCCCGGTGTTCCAGAATGAAATTCGCACTGGGCGTTTTCATCATAGTTAGAAGGCCTCTGATCTGATCTCATCGGAACCATCGCCCTCGGCTGAACCAAACCAAGATCCATCAACTTTTTGAACAGAACAGCATATGTCACAGGCGGCTTATCGAAATGGCGATCAATCCCTTTTCCTTTCATCTGGTACCCGGCTCTCTGTTGAGGTGGCTGACGTTGCTGTCGTACTGACTGATTACCAGCAGGGATGGTTACAGCAGCAGTGTGCTGGTAGTAATGATCCCTACTGTATCCTCTCTGGGCATACACAGCACTCGATTCACCCTCATTCTTGCGCTGACCGTTCCCGAATGGCTTCTTCGATGCTGATGACGAAGCACTACTTTGTATTTTCCCCATTTTCAGCCAACTTTCAATTCTTTCTCCGGCCACCACAATGTCTGCAAAGTTCGTGACAGGACAACCCACCATTCTTTCAGCAAAAACCCCTTGCAGGGTACCCATGAAGAGATCAGACATCTCTCTGTCAACCAGTGGAGGTTGCACTCTGGCAGCCAACTCCCTCCACCTCTGAGCATATTCTTTAAACCCCTCGTTATTCTTCTGAGACATACCCTGCAGTTGGGTACGACTCGGAGCCATATCAGCATTGAACTGATACTGTTTAAAGAAGGCATCCCCAAGATCTTGCCAACTCTTGATATCGGACGACTTAAGCTTGGTGTACCACTCCAAGGATCCTCCAGACAGACTATCTTGGAAGAAGTACATCCAGAGCTTCTGATCTGTTGTGTATGCAGAGATCTTGCGAACGAATGCTTGAAGGTGAGTTTCTGGACAGGAACTCCCATTGTATTTGTCAAATGCGGGCGCCTTGAACTTCTGTGGAATCACAATCCCCTCAACCAGCCCCATGTTGGACATGTTGACAAACCCCGGAGTAGCATGGCTTTCCAGAGCCCTTACCTTCTCTGCCAGTAACTGAATTTCTTTGCTTTGGGGTTGGACACCATACTGACCGAATGGCTCATTCAGCATAGAGAACTGATCAGCCTCTCTGTCTTCCTCCCTGTCATCATCAAACCCATAGAAAGGAGGCACAAAATTGTCCTTCAAATTCTGCCCCAGACCGGGCCCAGGTTGACCACCAGCACCAAAACCAGCAGCATTGTTGTTCACCATACCCACGGTTGCTCTTTTTTCACCGTCTCTGGATCCACCCCGCCCCTGGTTAGAGACACCATCCAGGTTAACCCCACTGTTAGCAGCTGAAGCCCGCTCGAGCTTTTCAACTTTGTCTGCCAGAGCCTTCTGATCAACTGCAAAACCCTGCATGATGTTGATCAGCTCAGTCATCTTATCTTTCAGCTCGAGGATATCTGTGTTGGGAAGATCCATGAGTCTGGGAGTATTGCGTCTGGTGAAGTATCTGTGAGGACGGGTTGAGTGCAAAGGGATGACTCTACGAGCGCGAGCAATGATTCTTGCAAAACAGCAAACAGGTTAATATGCATGAATGCAACGTCTATCCATATGAGGAAGCTTCTGTCCTTTGATTCTGATTTCATCGAGACAGCTAATATTTTGACATCCACATTCTGAAATTCAAGATGTCTCTCAACCAGATTCTCAATCAATAATACTCCCCATATGGCTAGACGTGAGTTTGATGCAGATGAATGCAAAATGAGAATGATGCAGATGTATGCAATGCACTGGGCCATCCTCCAAGTCATCTGATCATTTGTTGCTCTGAGTCACAGCCTTGATTTCTGAACTGATCATAACCATCTGAAGGAAAATGTAACCACAAATCCGACCCACGGGTTCCGAAATAAACGGAAGAAAGATACATCATCATCATCATCACCAATCTCTGAGCAGACACCCACAACCATCTGAATCGGCCCGGGGAATCCTGAAATAAACGGATCCCCACTGATAAATAACTCGGCCCGGGGAATCCTGAAATAAACGGATCCCCACTGATGAATACCACGGACAGCACTCCGGCGTCTCAGAAATAAACAGCCATAAATCCGACTTATGAATAGGACTCTGGTCAACGGAACCATTAGTCACCACCTGAGTCACCATCTGTACCTGTAATAAAGATCATTCCCTCCCCACTCACGGGTGTCATCTAGGCCAGGGTAAGGTCGAGAGAAACGCAGCATAAATAACCTTTCGCAGAATACCATCATATACACACCCGAAGTATGTAACGATAATATCCTACCAGGGTCTGAACTGCTCGTGATATCAATGTTCCGCTAAGTGGCGCATACCACCCGCTTCCCATGAATCACTCTATTCCTAGGTTTCCTAGATTTCACTCATAGCCTGGGTATTGGGCCTTTTACCTCGAGTAACTCCCACCCCAAAACAGTGGAACCACCTGTACAGAGGATAGCGACATGATAGTATGATGCATGCAAATATTTATGCAAATATATACACAGTCAGAATAATAAATGCGATAAATAAAACAAAACAAGCAACCTAAACTATCCTAGAACGCTAGGAGAGACTCGCTTAGGGAAGATGGACCAGCACAGGTCAACATCTATTCTCATCCCCAGCAGAGTCGCCAGCTGTCGCATCCTGCGAAAAATCAACCGGCGAGCTAAAAATAAAAACACACACAGAGCCGCCACTGCGCGTTATTTATCCCAAGATAGGGAAAGGAAACGCTCAGAGAAACCTGGAAAGGAAATGGTCTCGCGACCAAAGAGAAAGGGTAAGGGAGTCGGTTACGCAAGGGGAAGGTATTAGCACCCCTCACGTCCGTCGTACTCGACGGGATCCACGTTCTAAGAAAAGAAAAGGTTGCTAAAACATCACACACACACACAAGGGAACGCAGGTGGGGTTAGGAGAAGGGAGCTCGATAGGACATCGCGTCCTATGCCTACATATCTCATCTGGACATGAGAATCAGAGCCACTGTAGTTCGGCTTACGCACGCCAAACAACACAAAACATACAAACAAGCAAGGGTGGAAAACATGGAGCCCGACAACCACTGGATGGAATTACGTCGGCATCCGAACCAAAACACACTCAAAAGGGCAAACATGGAGCCCGACTGCCAATCACTGGGCTTACGTCGGCATCCGAACCAAAACACACAATCAGATAACAAGTAAACACACGCAAAAAAAGAAAAAGGTTGCCCGGAGTGGTCTCGCACGACCACCTGCCTACATACCTTGTCTGGAACAAGGATCAGGGCGATGTAGTTCCCCTGAAAGGGACTGAATTGCTAGCCAGAAACCAGGGAAAGACACGACACTAGGGAGACTACGACTCGAGCCTAGATGTTGTCATGCAAAGTCACCCTAAGTTCAGGTTTCTATCCTACTTGCATAAGCAAGCCTATCCTAACCAGGAAAGAAGCAAGCACACAAGCAAACAACATACAAGCATACATCAAATGAGAACAAGCATCTCAAACAGATATCCACACAGCACGCACTATAACCAAACAAGTGGCTCACACAATAGGTTTGACTGCCGAAGCGAGTCGTCTGTACGGGCTGGGTTTGCTCTTAACCTTGCCATTACGAGGCTAAGGTGAAGCAGATGAGAGGTGAAGTGAGGATCAGACCTCACAGCTCTTATCCCTAACCAGGGAGAGCTTCTGACAAATGAGCATGGGTCCAGAATGGGGGAACCCTTCTATACTCAGAGACTCTGACACAATGTGCACTGCACAGGATCTTGGGCTTGTGATCTCAATGCTACAACCATGTAATGGGAGCAAGGAGAAGACTCAACTGAATAGTGGGGGATAGATTGCTTATCCCTAACTTCCACCAATTGCCTTATTTAAAGGACTTTCACCTGCTTGGCACAAAAAAATAAACAACCACAATCATTGCCTCTTAAGGAGGACTTCAGACATTTATTTGCCCGGCCCGGTAACAGCCGGGTCTCCAGACTACATGAAGTTAGGAAGTTATACCTCAATGCAAGTTGCTTAAGCAAAGCAAAGCAAAAGTTCACAAGGAACTGAGCAACTAAAAGTACCTGGAAACAGTCAAACACAGTTAGTACTCAGACAGACAAACTAAACAGCAAGTATCAACCAATTAATCTATACAGATCGATGCACAACAAAGCAAGTTCAAAGCTCAAGCCCAAACTTCACAACCTACAAAATAATGTTATGTTAGTGTACAAACATCAAACAACATCAATTGCATTTAACTTGATTCATTCTCCATGTGCATTATGCTTTTGATCCTGAAAAATCAAGCAAATATTAGCAACAAGACCACTAGGCTAAGCCTAGGGTCCAAAGGCAAGAAAAATTCCTAAACAGCAAGGTATCTCTAACCAAACTCAAATTAATGTCAAACAAGAGCCAACACACTTAGTCCCATGTCCATATCATTCATCATGTTCATTTTATGCACAAAACAATCCAAACTAGTTCAAATGAAGCACCAAACATGCAAACAGAACTATTGCATTCAAATCCACATCAAAACAACTTCAAAAATTCTCAAATAAATTACACCTAAACAGGACCTAATCCAGGTATGGCACACCAAATTTCAGCTTAATTGGGCAAAGGTAACTATGTCAATGAAAATCAACAAAAACAGACACAATTACATGCTCCAAATCACAACATCAACACATGCTTCCACTTCAAAAATTCATAACTCAATGAAAACAGTAAAGAAATGAGTGAGACCAAAACAGGGATGTCACATCATGTGTCTATAACTATCATACAAAATTTCATGATCATTCAATACCGTATGAGCATTTCACATCAAATCTACCAACCTATGTCACACAAGCTTGCACAATTGACCAACAGAGATGAAAAATAGCAATCAAATTGAAAATGCCACATAAAATTCCACAAAAAATCACATAGCATCCTAACATGTTAATCAACATTCATGCAAAATTTCATATTATTCTACCAAGCCTAGGTCACTCAATTAAATCCAGCAAGTTGACACAATGAGGTGTGACACAAATTGTCACACCTAAGTTCCAAAATTCATATCTCAATGGCCAGGTATCAAAAATTCATGAAATTTACATATAAATGAACATCAGCCAGTCAACAATCATCACAAAAATTGTCAAGAATTTATTTTACATTATGTGCATTTTATGAACAAAATGGTAGAATGTATCAAATTTGAACACATGTGAAACAAACCTAAGTCAATCCAAAAATATACCATGCACAACTTTGACCAATAGGTCAAACAAATTCTACACTCAACAACAAAGTCAACACAAAACTTTCCACATTTTTCTGATTTTTTATTGATTTTTGGTGAATTTTTAAACATGTTATGAATTTTTTATGAATTAACTAAATTAATTGAAATTCACAATGGCAGTATGGTAAATAATTAAGGCGGGAGCGGGAAACGCTTCATTTGAAAATTCAAACAGATTTTCGGATCAAACTCAACTATCTTCATCGTTTTCATCTCAACTTTTCCCAGAATTTCCAGAATTCGATGATCCATCAACTAACACGAAAATGCACAAGCGTATAACCGTTCGAACCGTCTCACCAAGCACAATCCAAATATCACCTTAATTTTGCCTAAAAGTTCCTAAAACTCATGAATCGAGCAACCTAGGGTTTGGACATGAAACTTAAATTCAAGATTTCTTAAGCTATGGTCATCTATAATCGAAACTAAACATATCACTGTACTCTACATAGCATGAGCTTTAAAACGCATATAACCATCAAACAAATCATGAGATTCGAAAATTTGCAAAACCTGGAATGGCAGTGTCGTGTTGATGTTCTTTGCGCCTTTGGATGCGAAACAGATACAGCATATGCTCCAAGAAGTTGACCGAAATGCTCAGGATCTATTGCAAAGGCTTCTAGTGCACGAAATCCGGATTCACCATGGATGGATCTTGTATGGACAGTCGCGATTAGGTGTGCATTTGATGATGAATTCCAAAAACAGTCCAAGAAGAAGTTGAATGAAGATTGGATCAACAAGAATTTTTGAATTTCATGGAGAATTGGAAGAGTTTGAAGGATTTTTGTGTGATGTGTTCTTGAGAGAAGTTGGAGAATTTGGAGAGTTTTCAGATCTGGTTTTTGGTGAAATGATTTTCTGTTCTGCTTAGCATGTGATTAAGATTATATATGATGCACTAATCCAAGCTTAATCATGTAATTATGCAAATTGGAATTGTTAATGAAAGTGCTAATTTTTCAAGCGAGGGCAAAATGGGAATTTCCAATGACAGCTCATTGCCACCTATTTGACAGCTCACACAACTTCCAAATGCCATGTGTGAGCTGTTGAAACTTGTCCCACTCTCATTGGTTGTGTAATTTGCAAAATCACATGTGAATGGTTATGTGTCCATTTTTGCAATTTCATTTTTCAATTCAAATTCCAAACCATGAGGCCTAGCCATGTTATGATGATTCCAACAACTTTCAAATACCATTTATGAAGTGTTGCAAAAATCCCCATCCAAAAATTCCAATTATTTTGAAAGTTGGACCATTTTGCCCTTGGTCCATTTAACTGTCCAGTTGAAATTTGACTTTTTGCATTGACCACTTTTGGAAAAATCCAATTATGCACCATGAAAGTACATGTCAAATGGAGTTTGTGCATATAAAGAACTTGCAATTTGGACAAACCATGTGGAAATTATGGCCTCCTGATTATGGATCATTTCTGAAATTCACTGAGCCATAACTTTCCAACCATACATGGGATTTTCAAGTTCTTGGACTTTTTGGAAAGGTGAGAACAAGATCTACAACTTTCATGTTGAACAAATTTGCATTTGAAGCTTCCTTGGACACGTGGTCTTGAGGTCAAAACTTTCCATTTTTGGAAACTTCAATTACAAGTCACTTTCTATTTTTGGCAGTTTTTGTCCTGACTTGATTTTCTTCATTCTTAAGATTTGAGATGTCAAATAACACTTGTTCCAACATGAATGAAGTGTATCCAACTCATTTCCACCTCCAAATCCATCAGATCATGTACAGTTGACCACAGTTGACTTTTTCATCTGATAGATGAAATTGGCAATGCATAGATCAATCTGAGCTCCAATCTCCAACTGAAATAGCTCAAGGGTGAAACCCTAGCCTCAATTAACACAATATAATCATAGAATGAACCCCACAACCATCATAAACCTCATCTCCTGATCATGCCCTGACTGGCCCAATACAACTGATTAGGGTTGACCAGTGGTCAAAACCCTAATCTCAAGAAATCTTCCTCCATCTCCTGATGAAATCAAACCATGATGATGATGATGTATCATTGCAATCAAGATGAAGACCAACATCCATTGAGAATCATGAAACCTTAATTCACAGTCCAATCCTCAGATGGCCAATGATCAGTCAACAAACCCTAGGCTTGCACTTTGACTTTCTCATCCTCTGATCAAGACTTGAGAGGATAGCTTGCACAATGTAACCACATGATATGCAATATGAAATGCCTAATGACCTAAAAAATGTAATGCAATATATTAATGCTAGTCCCAAGAGAGGAGGGCAAATTTTGAGGTGTTACAGCTGCCCCTATTCAATCCACTGTGAACCTGTCGATACGAAATAGCCTCGGCTTTCGGATGATCAAGATGAAGAGTGATTGAATACCAAGAACAGACGAACAATTTGCACTCTGACGGGATAATAATTATCAACGCCTGTCAGCATCGGCGAAGAAGCAAACTCGAAAAACGTCGACCTGGATACCAAAATAAATGGTAACACAGGGATAACCATGGTCTGATCACCACACATCCATGCGGGATTATTATCTCTTCTTTTTATTTTTCTTTTCTTGAACCCCGACATTTTCTCTGCGCAAACGATCCTCAGATCTCTGCATTTGAACCCCCGAAAATGCCTCAGCACTCCTTTTTGCCAAAATAATGAACCCCAATCTCCAGTTTGAATCCCAGTCGCCTGACGATAACTCGCGATCGCCAATATGAACCCCGTTCTCTAGAAAATGTCGCAACATCTCCTTTTCTCCATTTGAACCCCAGAAAATGCCTCAGCATTTCTTTTCTCCGTTTGGACCCCAGTCGCCTGACGATAACTCGCGATCGCCAATATGAACCCCGTTCTCCAGAAAATGTCGCAACATCTCCTTTTCTCCATTTGAACCCCAGAAAATGCCTCAGCATTTCTTTTCTCCGTTTGGACCCCAGTCGCCTGACGATAACCCGCGATCGCCAATGTGAACCCCGTTCTCCAATCTCTCGTGATAATTCCGCTGGCAACGCCGGAAATAACACCAAACACCACTCTGAGGGCGACATATCAGAGGGTACACCTTCACAAAAGGAAGGTAACATGTGCATCTCTTCTTCCGAAGACACCCGTAACGACCTCCACTGGCATCCGCCAAAGTCTAAGGTGACACATGAACAGAAGATAATCCCAAGGACCTCATCCTGGATATAATCTTCAACTCTATCTCCATTTGAACCCCAGAAAATGCCTCAGCATATACTCTTCTCTGATTGAACCCCGATCTCCAGAAAATGTCGCAACATCTCCTTTTCTCCATTTGAACCCCGGAATCGCGCTGATCGCGTAACGTCTTCTGATATCATTTCCATCTCTGTCCGACGGAAACATTTCCTCCAATATCGCACTACTGGGGAACACTGCTGATCTGACGTCATGGTACCACACTCCTCAGAGTAACACTTTCAACCAGACACTGACTGATGACTGGGAAGAAACTCGACGTTTTACTGGACATCGAACAATGATGTTTACAGGACATCGAACAATGATGTTGACAGACATCGAACAATGATGTTGACAGGACATCGAACAATGATGTTGACAGGACATCGAATAATGATGTTGACAGGACATCAAACAAGGATGTTGACAAGACATCAAACAAGGATGTTGACAGGACATCGAACAATGATGTTGACAGGACATCAAACAATGATGTTGACAGGACATCAAACAATGATGTTGACAGGACATCAAACAAGGATGTTGACAGGACATCAAACAAGGATGTTGACAGGACATCAAACAAGGATGTTGACAGGACATCGAACAATGATGTTGACAGGACATCAAACAAGGATGTTGACAAGACATCAAACAATGATGTTGACAGGACATCAAACAAGGATGTTGACAGGACATCGAACAATGATGTTGACAGGACATCAAACAATGACCGACCAGACATTAAACAATGACTGGGAAATAACTCGACGTTTACTGGACATCGAACGATGATGTTTACTGACACCAAACAATGATCGACCAGACATTAAACAATGACTGGGAAATAACTCGACGTTTACTGGACATCGAATGATGATGTTTACTGACACCAAAGAAAACTCGACCAGACATTAAACAATGACTGGGAAATACCGTTGCTCACAATGCTGAACTCCTCGGAGTATCGTCTTCACTATCCGGCAAAACCAATCCTCAAGCGGTAACCACGGCTCGAATCGCGCTGATCGCGTAACATCCTCCAATCTTCATTCCCATCTCGGCCCGACGGAAACATTTCCTCCAATATCGCACTACTGGGGAACACCTTGATTCAATCACGATGCTGAACTCCTCGGAGTAACACCTTCACTGTCTGATAAAACCACCTCTCAAACGGTAACCACGGCTTGAGACTAGCTTATACGTGCAACAATGATGCATGATCTTTTTCTGCGTAATGCTCCATAATTATGGAAATGCTACGCGATTTATTATTTTTTCTATGCAATATGCTATGCTTACGCTACATGATGAATGCATAAAAACGTCCCCCTCAAGGGATTCTGCTGGGGAGCACGAGACACTCCGTTGAGGAACTCGTCATTACTCCAATCTCCACCCTGCTGGGGAATAGCACTGCTGTTGGGAAAAGGTAACCCTTGCTGGGGAAGAACCTCCTTTGCACCCAATCCGCTCGAGAAACTGCTGGGGATAGGAACCACCAACACTCTGTGGGGATACAACAGTTTTTGACTTGCTGGGGATATCAATCCCGACTCTGCTTTGAGAACCCTCACAGATACCTGACGACTTCACTGGGGAAGTGCTTCACAAACACTCTGCTGGGAAACAGCCACATCCAGGCCTGGCAACTGGGGAAGCATCGATCTGACACCTGCTGGGGATAACCATCCTGACCCTGCTAGGGAAACGAATGCTACTCCGCTGGGGACAACCCATGCAATCCACAGCTAGAATCAACTCAGCTGGAGATGCAGATATCGGCCTGCTACGGGAACTTGTCCAATCCACTGGTAGGATGAACACTGCTGGAGATATATTTCATTGAAACCCGCTCCACTCGGGGAATAGCAACCTTCGGGCCTGGCTGCTGAGGAAACACCATTGTAAACCTGCCGGGGATAACCATCACGACTCGGCTGGGGAAGTTACAGACCTCGGATCTGTTGGGGAAATGGTCCTCCTGACACTGCTTGGGGACCTAGCTGGGAAATGAGAAAAGTTGGTACAGAACACCCATCGACTCGTCGAACCAGTATCCACCTCCCAATCTCGTACCGACTTTCCACTTTAGAGAATTCCCAGACTCGTCTGGACCTTTTCTGCTCCATCATCTTGTATTCCCAACCGCTCCGCGCTCGACGAGAAACGTACTCCTGGGATTTATACAGAAATTTCAATTTTCCGACTTTGAAGAGTCTTCTTGATTAATTCCAAAGGTCGTCGGACGTCTCGACGTCTCTCCGTCGTCCCTCCATCCTCATTCGTTTCTGGTCAGACTCTGCGGGGAATCTCTACAGACTTTCAAGTCTTCCGACTTTGAAGAGTCTTCTTGATTATTATCAAGGATCGTCGGACGTCTCGACGTTTTCGCCATTTTTTCCTTCGTCCGTTCCTGATCGAACTCTCTGGGGATTTGTTACAAAGCTTCCACATCACAACCTGCAAGTGAGTGAAGAATATCTAACAGTACCTGCAAAACAGACCGTCAGATAAAACCGTGCCCCAGGCGTGTCAAGATTTCAACACTTGGGTCACTCAACCTTCCAAATAAGATTTCAAGTTCTCAATCTTATAAACATGCATTGGAAGGGACCTGTATGTCTTAAAATGCAAAATTCTTTATCAAAAATATCTGGATGTTTTTGCAATCAAAGCGGTAATGAAAAACAAAAACAAAATTATTTGACTGAATATGCATTTTATTGATTGAAAAAATGTGGCTCAAATTGAGCAATACAAAGGAAGCAATTCCTGAAAAGAGGTAATTGCGCACAAAAGGAAAAATCTATCCTAATGGCAATGTGAAACCCGTGATCTCATCGAGTTCCAACTCGGTTACACCCCCTATGTCCTCAGACTCTCCGTGCTTTCTACCTTCTGAACAGGACGATTCCAACTGATCCCTACCGGGTATTATCCATGATGCTTTAACCAAAGCGCAAACGATCATGCCAGACGCAGTTGTTCGTTTCAATCCCTCTTTTGCCTGGACCGCCCTTTCAGGTTTTCAGTCCACCGGGATACCCATTTTTGCCCAAGTCGCCTTTTCAGGTTTTCGACTTGCCGGGTGTACAATTTTCTTCTATATCCCTAATTTTTGCCCGAACCTTTCTTTGTTTTTGGTTCGCCGGGATGCCCATTTTTGCCTGGACTATTTTATTCTTTTCGTCCAGCGGGTCAATTATACGAAGTATTTTTTAACTGCGTCCGCATTCACAGGGGATGGAAAATCCTCACCATCCATGGTCGTTAACAACAAGGCTCCGCCAGAGAAAACCTTCTTGACCACGAATGGACCTTCATAATTCGGTGTCCACTTGCCCCTTCGATCGTTTTGAGGAGGAAGGATCCTTTTCAGCACCATATCACCTACGTGATATACCCGAGGTCGTACCTTCTTGTCAAAAGCACGTTTCATCCTTTGCTGATATAACTGCCCATGACAGACGGCTGCCCGCCTCTTTTCCTCTATCAGGCTTAACTCTTCGTACCGGGTCCTTACCCATTCCGTCTCTTGCAATTTCACGTCCCTCAGGACTCTCAAATAGGGAAACTGAACCTCAACAGGTAATACAGCCTCCATTCCATATACCAATGAGAAAGGAGTTGCCCCAGTAGATGTACGCCTCGAGGTTCAGTACCTGGGCTACAAGCTTCGTACTCCGCCACCACTGTGGGTACACTCAAACGTTAGCCGGGAAATAAAAGCTTATTCACCTTAACCTCCCCATCAGACATCAGAATCCGTTCGGATTCGGGGTCAGGCCCCTCCTCCGGGATCGGTTACTCTCAATCTTTCGATTGGAGCACCTCGAGATGTCCTCATCAGGGAACTCAAACTTCATCGGTTGATAATCCTCCACGGGTTGTTGAGAGATGTAATCAGGTAATACACCCCTTGATTGCTTTCTGAGAGTATCCCAAATCAGTCAACATTCTTTCGCTCTTCTCGCAACCCGTCCGGTCAATGTTGGATTCTCAAACCCATGCTTGATCGTATCCATCTTGGAAATCCACAAAGTGGTATGAACCAGCATATACTGTCTCAGTCGGCGAGCAGCCTATGCCAAAGTACATCAAGTTTCCCAAGCAGTGAATGTATTGTTTCACAGTCGATAAACTTTTTGCTAAGGTAAATTGCATGCTCTTTTCGACAAGACGCGTCATGCTGACCCAATACACCTAGTAGACCCCTCGAAGGCTGTCAAGTACCAAATTAACAATCTCTTTCCATAGGGAGTATCAGAATCAGAAGTTCCTGCAACTTTTCTTTTATTCTTTCAATGCCCCTTGGCAATCATTATTTCACCTGACCGTTTGATCTCTTTTTTTTTTCAACATCTTGAATATAGGTTCACACGTGGCTGTTAAATGAGATGTGAATCATGACAGGTAGTTCAATCTATCTATGAAACCACGAACCTCTCTTTTTTACTTTTTCTCGGTTCAGGCATTTCTCGTTTTTTTTTTTTTTTTTTTTTTTTTTAGCAGGATGAACCTCGATTCCTCCCTTACAACGAACCCCACAGCTTACCGGACCGCACTCTGATAGTGCACTCGTCTGAATTCAACCTCAGTTTGAATTGTCTCAACCAGTTAACCAACTTGGCCAGAGCCACCAGATGCCCCTCTTCTGTCTGGGACTTTGCTATCATGTCATAGCATAGCATTCGATTCCACGATGAATCATCTCATGAAACAAAGTCACCATAGCTTTCTGATACAGGCACTGGCGTTCTGCTTCTTTAGAGGACAGTCTTCTCTCCATGGTAGCTTGTGCACAACGATATCGGTGTTCAACCCTGGCATATCCTGACATGACCAGGTGAAGGCATCCACATGCTCTTTCAACAAGGCTACCATTCTGCTCTCGACTTGCCTCTGAAGCGGCTCCCAATTTTCATTTCCTTTCTGACCTCGGCGGTGCTTGGAATAACAATCTCAACTTGCCCTTCATGCGGCTGAATCACCTTCTCCTCTTGTTTAAACAACCTGGCTAATTCCAGCAGATCACAATCTTCTTCGTCTTCTTCTTCAGCCTGATTGCTCGATTTGTCGAAGTCATATGAGGTGTAACCAAATTGTTATCAATGAGATCCGGAGAATTGCTTTTCGAAGTCGGAACGAGACAAATCAAAAGACGAAAAATGAAAATAAACATTGCCATTTTTATTTGTTTTTAAACTGCAAAAATAAATGAAAAACAGGGAACACCCCTTTTTGACTGAAAAACATCCATTTATTTATGATGCAGAAAATGCAAATTTATGAACATGAGGTGACCCTTACAATGAACCAGTACGTTTCGGGCAAAACGTATGACTTTCATGCAGATAAAGTCAAAACAGAAATCATTACTCTTCCGGACGAGTGACAGTGCTGATCTTTTCAAGCCTTCCAGCTTCCTGGTACGCACGGCTTTATCCAACTATTGAACTTGCAGTTACCATCAGTCTCTTCACCTACTACACAGGCGTACTCCGAATCTTCAGCAATTGCGTTCACCATCGCCTGACCATGTGCCGGCATGGGATTGGCATTAACATTCGGTGATGGCGCAAAATTAATAGCCTTGGAGTCTACCAGATCCTGGACAACATTCTTGAATGCTCTACAGCTCTCAATGTTATGCCCCGGTGTTCCAGAATGAAATTCGCACTGGGCGTTTTCATCATAGTTAGGAGGCCTCTGATCTGATCTCATCGGAACCATCGCCCTCGGCTGAACCAAACCAAGATCCATCAACTTTTTGAACAGAACAGCATATGTCACAGGCGGCTTATCGAAATGGCGATCAATCCCTTTTCCTTTCATCTGGTACCCGGCTCTCTGTTGAGGTGGCTGACGTTGCTGTCGTACTGACTGATTACCAGCAGGGATGGTTACAGCAGCAGTGTGCTGGTAGTAATGATCCCTACTGTATCCTCTCTGGGCATACACAGCACTCGATTCACCCTCATTCTTGCGCTGACCGTTCCCGAATGGCTTCTTCGATGCTGATGACGAAGCACTACTTTGTATTTTCCCCATTTTCAGCCAACTTTCAATTCTTTCTCCGGCCACCACAATGTCTGCAAAGTTCGTGACAGGACAACCCACCATTCTTTCAGCAAAAACCCCTTGCAGGGTACCCATGAAGAGATCAGACATCTCTCTGTCAACCAGTGGAGGTTGCACTCTGGCAGCCAACTCCCTCCACCTCTGAGCATATTCTTTAAACCCCTCGTTATTCTTCTGAGACATACCCTGCAGTTGGGTACGACTCGGAGCCATATCAGCATTGAACTGATACTGTTTAAAGAAGGCATCCCCAAGATCTTGCCAACTCTTGATATCGGACGACTTAAGCTTGGTGTACCACTCCAAGGATCCTCCAGACAGACTATCTTGGAAGAAGTACATCCAGAGCTTCTGATCTGTTGTGTATGCAGAGATCTTGCGAACGAATGCTTGAAGGTGAGTTTCTGGACAGGAACTCCCATTGTATTTGTCAAATGCGGGCGCCTTGAACTTCTGTGGAATCACAATCCCCTCAACCAGCCCCATGTTGGACATGTTGACAAACCCCGGAGTAGCATGGCTTTCCAGAGCCCTTACCTTCTCTGCCAGTAACTGAATTTCTTTGCTTTGGGGTTGGACACCATACTGACCGAATGGCTCATTCAGCATAGAGAACTGATCAGCCTCTCTGTCTTCCTCCCTGTCATCATCAAACCCATAGAAAGGAGGCACAAAATTGTCCTTCAAATTCTGCCCCAGACCGGGCCCAGGTTGACCACCAGCACCAAAACCAGCAGCATTGTTGTTCACCATACCCACGGTTGCTCTTTTTTCACCGTCTCTGGATCCACCCCGCCCCTGGTTAGAGACACCATCCAGGTTAACCCCACTGTTAGCAGCTGAAGCCCGCTCGAGCTTTTCAACTTTGTCTGCCAGAGCCTTCTGATCAACTGCAAAACCCTGCATGATGTTGATCAGCTCAGTCATCTTATCTTTCAGCTCGAGGATATCTGTGTTGGGAAGATCCATGAGTCTGGGAGTATTGCGTCTGGTGAAGTATCTGTGAGGACGGGTTGAGTGCAAAGGGATGACTCTACGAGCGCGAGCAATGATTCTTGCAAAACAGCAAACAGGTTAATATGCATGAATGCAACGTCTATCCATATGAGGAAGCTTCTGTCCTTTGATTCTGATTTCATCGAGACAGCTAATATTTTGACATCCACATTCTGAAATTCAAGATGTCTCTCAACCAGATTCTCAATCAATAATACTCCCCATATGGCTAGACGTGAGTTTGATGCAGATGAATGCAAAATGAGAATGATGCAGATGTATGCAATGCACTGGGCCATCCTCCAAGTCATCTGATCATTTGTTGCTCTGAGTCACAACCTTGATTTCTGAACTGATCATAACCATCTGAAGGAAAATGTAACCACAAATCCGACCCACGGGTTCCGAAATAAACGGAAGAAAGATACATCATCATCATCATCACCAATCTCTGAGCAGACACCCACAACCATCTGAATCGGCCCGGGGAATCCTGAAATAAACGGATCCCCACTGATAAATAACTCGGCCCGGGGAATCCTGAAATAAACGGATCCCCACTGATGAATACCACGGACAGCACTCCGGCGTCTCAGAAATAAACAGCCATAAATCCGACTTATGAATAGGACTCTGGTCAACGGAACCATTAGTCACCACCTGAGTCACCATCTGTACCTGTAATAAAGATCATTCCCTCCCCACTCACGGGTGTCATCTAGGCCAGGGTAAGGTCGAGAGAAACGCAGCATAAATAACCTTTCGCAGAATACCATCATATACACACCCGAAGTATGTAACGATAATATCCTACCAGGGTCTGAACTGCTCGTGATATCAATGTTCCGCTAAGTGGCGCATACCACCCGCTTCCCATGAATCACTCTATTCCTAGGTTTCCTAGATTTCACTCATAGCCTGGGTATTGGGCCTTTTACCTCGAGTAACTCCCACCCCAAAACAGTGGAACCACCTGTACAGAGGATAGCGACATGATAGTATGATGCATGCAAATATTTATGCAAATATATACACAGTCAGAATAATAAATGCGATAAATAAAACAAAACAAGCAACCTAAACTATCCTAGAACGCTAGGAGAGACTCGCTTAGGGAAGATGGACCAGCACAGGTCAACATCTATTCTCATCCCCAGCAGAGTCGCCAGCTGTCGCATCCTGCGAAAAATCAACCGGCGAGCTAAAAATAAAAACACACACAGAGCCGCCACTGCGCGTTATTTATCCCAAGATAGGGAAAGGAAACGCTCAGAGAAACCTGGAAAGGAAATGGTCTCGCGACCAAAGAGAAAGGGTAAGGGAGTCGGTTACGCAAGGGGAAGGTATTAGCACCCCTCACGTCCGTCGTACTCGACGGGATCCACGTTCTAAGAAAAGAAAAGGTTGCTAAAACATCACACACACACACAAGGGAACGCAGGTGGGGTTAGGAGAAGGGAGCTCGATAGGACATCGCGTCCTATGCCTACATATCTCATCTGGACATGAGAATCAGAGCCACTGTAGTTCGGCTTACGCACGCCAAACAACACAAAACATACAAACAAGCAAGGGTGGAAAACATGGAGCCCGACAACCACTGGATGGAATTACGTCGGCATCCGAACCAAAACACACTCAAAAGGGCAAACATGGAGCCCGACTGCCAATCACTGGGCTTACGTCGGCATCCGAACCAAAACACACAATCAGATAACAAGTAAACACACGCAAAAAAAGAAAAAGGTTGCCCGGAGTGGTCTCGCACGACCACCTGCCTACATACCTTGTCTGGAACAAGGATCAGGGCGATGTAGTTCCCCTGAAAGGGACTGAATTGCTAGCCAGAAACCAGGGAAAGACACGACACTAGGGAGACTACGACTCGAGCCTAGATGTTGTCATGCAAAGTCACCCTAAGTTCAGGTTTCTATCCTACTTGCATAAGCAAGCCTATCCTAACCAGGAAAGAAGCAAGCACACAAGCAAACAACATACAAGCATACATCAAATGAGAACAAGCATCTCAAACAGATATCCACACAGCACGCACTATAACCAAACAAGTGGCTCACACAATAGGTTTGACTGCCGAAGCGAGTCGTCTGTACGGGCTGGGTTTGCTCTTAACCTTGCCATTACGAGGCTAAGGTGAAGCAGATGAGAGGTGAAGTGAGGATCAGACCTCACAGCTCTTATCCCTAACCAGGGAGAGCTTCTGACAAATGAGCATGGGTCCAGAATGGGGGAACCCTTCTATACTCAGAGACTCTGACACAATGTGCACTGCACAGGATCTTGGGCTTGTGATCTCAATGCTACAACCATGTAATGGGAGCAAGGAGAAGACTCAACTGAATAGTGGGGGATAGATTGCTTATCCCTAACTTCCACCAATTGCCTTATTTAAAGGACTTTCACCTGCTTGGCACAAAAAAATAAACAACCACAATCATTGCCTCTTAAGGAGGACTTCAGACATTTATTTGCCCGGCCCGGTAACAGCCGGGTCTCCAGACTACATGAAGTTAGGAAGTTATACCTCAATGCAAGTTGCTTAAGCAAAGCAAAGCAAAAGTTCACAAGGAACTGAGCAACTAAAAGTACCTGGAAACAGTCAAACACAGTTAGTACTCAGACAGACAAACTAAACAGCAAGTATCAACCAATTAATCTATACAGATCGATGCACAACAAAGCAAGTTCAAAGCTCAAGCCCAAACTTCACAACCTACAAAATAATGTTATGTTAGTGTACAAACATCAAACAACATCAATTGCATTTAACTTGATTCATTCTCCATGTGCATTATGCTTTTGATCCTGAAAAATCAAGCAAATATTAGCAACAAGACCACTAGGCTAAGCCTAGGGTCCAAAGGCAAGAAAAATTCCTAAACAGCAAGGTATCTCTAACCAAACTCAAATTAATGTCAAACAAGAGCCAACACACTTAGTCCCATGTCCATATCATTCATCATGTTCATTTTATGCACAAAACAATCCAAACTAGTTCAAATGAAGCACCAAACATGCAAACAGAACTATTGCATTCAAATCCACATCAAAACAACTTCAAAAATTCTCAAATAAATTACACCTAAACAGGACCTAATCCAGGTATGGCACACCAAATTTCAGCTTAATTGGGCAAAGGTAACTATGTCAATGAAAATCAACAAAAACAGACACAATTACATGCTCCAAATCACAACATCAACACATGCTTCCACTTCAAAAATTCATAACTCAATGAAAACAGTAAAGAAATGAGTGAGACCAAAACAGGGATGTCACATCATGTGTCTATAACTATCATACAAAATTTCATGATCATTCAATACCGTATGAGCATTTCACATCAAATCTACCAACCTATGTCACACAAGCTTGCACAATTGACCAACAGAGATGAAAAATAGCAATCAAATTGAAAATGCCACATAAAATTCCACAAAAAATCACATAGCATCCTAACATGTTAATCAACATTCATGCAAAATTTCATATTATTCTACCAAGCCTAGGTCACTCAATTAAATCCAGCAAGTTGACACAATAAGGTGTGACACAAATTGTCACACCTAAGTTCCAAAATTCATATCTCAATGGCCAGGTATCAAAAATTCATGAAATTTACATATAAATGAACATCAGCCAGTCAACAATCATCACAAAAATTGTCAAGAATTTATTTTACATTATGTGCATTTTATGAACAAAATGGTAGAATGTATCAAATTTGAACACATGTGAAACAAACCTAAGTCAATCCAAAAATATACCATGCACAACTTTGACCAATAGGTCAAACAAATTCTACACTCAACAACAAAGTCAACACAAAACTTTCCACATTTTTCTGATTTTTTATTGATTTTTGGTGAATTTTTAAACATGTTATGAATTTTTTATGAATTAACTAAATTAATTGAAATTCACAATGGCAGTATGGTAAATAATTAAGGCGGGAGCGGGAAACGCTTCATTTGAAAATTCAAACAGATTTTCGGATCAAACTCAACTATCTTCATCGTTTTCATCTCAACTTTTCCCAGAATTTCCAGAATTCGATGATCCATCAACTAACACGAAAATGCACAAGCGTATAACCGTTCGAACCGTCTCACCAAGCACAATCCAAATATCACCTTAATTTTGCCTAAAAGTTCCTAAAACTCATGAATCGAGCAACCTAGGGTTTGGACATGAAACTTAAATTCAAGATTTCTTAAGCTATGGTCATCTATAATCGAAACTAAACATATCACTGTACTCTACATAGCATGAGCTTTAAAACGCATATAACCATCAAACAAATCATGAGATTCGAAAATTTGCAAAACCTGGAATGGCAGTGTCGTGTTGATGTTCTTTGCGCCTTTGGATGCGAAACAGATACAGCATATGCTCCAAGAAGTTGACCGAAATGCTCAGGATCTATTGCAAAGGCTTCTAGTGCACGAAATCCGGATTCACCATGGATGGATCTTGTATGGACAGTCGCGATTAGGTGTGCATTTGATGATGAATTCCAAAAACAGTCCAAGAAGAAGTTGAATGAAGATTGGATCAACAAGAATTTTCGAATTTCATGGAGAATTGGAAGAGTTTGAAGGATTTTTGTGTGATGTGTTCTTGAGAGAAGTTGGAGAATTTGGAGAGTTTTCAGATCTGGTTTTTGGTGAAATGATTTTCTGTTCTGCTTAGCATGTGATTAAGATTATATATGATGCACTAATCCAAGCTTAATCATGTAATTATGCAAATTGGAATTGTTAATGAAAGTGCTAATTTTTCAAGCGAGGGCAAAATGGGAATTTCCAATGACAGCTCATTGCCACCTATTTGACAGCTCACACAACTTCCAAATGCCATGTGTGAGCTGTTGAAACTTGTCCCACTCTCATTGGTTGTGTAATTTGCAAAATCACATGTGAATGGTTATGTGTCCATTTTTGCAATTTCATTTTTCAAGTCAAATTCCAAACCATGAGGCCTAGCCATGTTATGATGATTCCAACAACTTTCAAATACCATTTATGAAGTGTTGCAAAAATCCCCATCCAAAAATTCCAATTATTTTGAAAGTTGGACCATTTTGCCCTTGGTCCATTTAACTGTCCAGTTGAAATTTGACTTTTTGCATTGACCACTTTTGGAAAAATCCAATTATGCACCATGAAAGTACATGTCAAATGGAGTTTGTGCATATAAAGAACTTGCAATTTGGACAAACCATGTGGAAATTATGGCCTCCTGATTATGGGTCATTTCTGAAATTCACTGAGCCATAACTTTCCAACCATACATGGGATTTTCAAGTTCTTGGACTTTTTGGAAAGGTGAGAACAAGATCTACAACTTTCATGTTGAACAAATTTGCATTTGAAGCTTCCTTGGACACGTGGTCTTGAGGTCAAAACTTTCCATTTTTGGAAACTTCAATTACAAGTCACTTTCTATTTTTGGCAGTTTTTGTCCTGACTTGATTTTCTTCATTCTTAAGATTTGAGATGTCAAATAACACTTGTTCCAACATGAATGAAGTGTATCCAACTCATTTCCACCTCCAAATCCATCAGATCATGTACAGTTGACCACAGTTGACTTTTTCATCTGATAGATGAAATTGGCAATGCATAGATCAATCTGAGCTCCAATCTCCAACTGAAATAGCTCAAGGGTGAAACCCTAGCCTCAATTAACACAATATAATCATAGAATGAACCCCACAACCATCATAAACCTCATCTCCTGATCATGCCCTGACTGGCCCAATACAACTGATTAGGGTTGACCAGTGGTCAAAACCCTAATCTCAAGAAATCTTCCTCCATCTCCTGATGAAATCAAACCATGATGATGATGATGTATCATTGCAATCAAGATGAAGACCAACATCCATTGAGAATCATGAAACCTTAATTCACAGTCCAATCCTCAGATGGCCAATGATCAGTCAACAAACCCTAGGCTTGCACTTTGACTTTCTCATCCTCTGATCAAGACTTGAGAGGATAGCTTGCACAATGTAACCACATGATATGCAATATGAAATGCCTAATGACCTAAAAAATGTAATGCAATATATTAATGCTAGTCCCAAGAGAGGAGGGCAAATTTTGAGGTGTTACAGATAATCTTGAAGGTTTTCTTTGAAAACCGAGTTTCAAATCTCTATCTGTTTTGAGATTGAAACTCCAAGAGTCCAGACCTTTTCTTAATCCTAATCACTTCCAACAAGCATCTGAAGCAAGGCCAAGCACAATTGGAATCAAGATCAAGCCAGTTTGAAGCTCCATTGAAGGTGAATTTTCAGAATTTTCTTCTCTTCGATTCTCCCTCAATTTTTCACCATTCTTTGTGATTTTTAATTGTCTGAAGTCCTATCAATGTAGGCAAGAAGATTGAGTTGCTTTGAGGTCAAATCGAAGCAACTCAGTTCATGATCCTCAAAATTCAAATCCCTGTATCTTCTTATATACTTGGAATTGGAGAAAATTGAGGTCAGATTCGTGTTCCTGAGCATTTTTCCTTCAAATTAGTGTATTCACTTTTCATTTTCCATAGAGTTGAGCCTGAACCAGACCGGTGGAGATCACCGGAGAAGATGACCGGAGCTAGGGCTCCGGTGGTGCGTTGGATCAATCCAGGTCATCTGATATGGTTCTCATGTTCTAATCTCACGCGTCCAATTTGATTACCAAGCCTGTAGCGCGTTTGACTCAGTTACTTGTGGAATGCGCGCTTCTGACCATCTGATTTTCCACCTAAATTAATGAGGGAGATCAGATGGCCCTCATTTTTTTTATTTTCTTTTTATTTTCTGATTTTTCATTTAATCATTTTAGTTTGACTAATTCATATAAATTTCATGTTTAATCCAAAAAATATGGGACTTTCACCAAAAATCTTTAAATATTTTCCTCTTTCATTTTCTGAATTAAAATCACTTTTTGGATTAATTTTGAGATTTTTCATGAATTAATTGTTTTTGTGCATATTTTTAATTGTTTAAAAATACTTTTGACTTTTCAAAAATCATGAATTTTTTTGTCCAAGGTCCTTTGACCCTAGTTGACCTAGGATAAATCTCTTGGCCATTTATTTGGTATTTTGAAGAGGTTTTAGGTTTAGGCCAATTTAAATTTAAATTTAATTCATTTTTAATTTGATTTTTAATTGATTAATTGTATAGAAATTATGTTGAGCCATTTTGATTGACTTGTGATGTTTGACTATGTGTTTAGGCCCTGGTCAAGGTTGATTTGACTTTTGTTAAGTTAAAATCATTGGACTTAGGGGATTGATGAAATGTACATTTCATCTCCCAAAATGAATGGAGGATTTTAATTTGATAAAATTCCTCCCATGACCAATTTGTGTTTACCTCATCTCTTCTCCCTCTTCATCTTCAATCCCATTCTTTCCCATCCCTTTCATTGACCAATGCCATCTCAACATCCTAAGGCTAATTGGTTCATCAATAACTTTATGTTAGATGAACCAATACAAGTATGGATGAGATAGGTTTATCCCTTTGATCCTTTTCTTTTAGCGTGGGGTATGTTTTAGGAGTTTGGTTAATTATACCAAATCTCTAACATGCATTAGCACCTAAATTTCTATTGCTCGACCTCAGATAGTTGTGACTTCTACATAAGTCCAATTACGATTAATTAACATAGAGCTAAATTTTGACCCTAAAGGCATATCATTCTAGTAAGTGGGATTGTAAGTCTCCCCCCTTTTATGGTATTGTGTGGAAACTTGGCCTTTTTCCCTTCCTTTGGAAGATGGCTTGGTTCAAGGATCCATGCTTGTGAATAGAGGGTTGAATGTTCTCCAAAGAATGACTTAATCAATTGAAAAGCAAAACACCACTAACATCTAATCAACTAACATTTGATTAACTTGTGTTAATATTGTTTTTATCTTTCAAGTCATTTACTTTATGCAATTTAATTTCAAGTCATTCACCATTTCATTTGTCATTTACATATCATATAATTTGTTTATGCTTATGTCATTTTCACTTTGCTCATTTGAGCCATATGTTGTGATTATATATATTTGTTTGTATATTTTGTTTGTGTTTGTGGTCTTAGGACCTTAAAATACTTAATAAATAAATAAAAACCTAAAAAATGTTTGTGTGGACTGTTGGATTTGATCTGAGCTTTTGAACTTAGAATTAGGCAACCTTCCATATGCAAAAGGACTTGGCTAATGCCAACATTTATGAGACCAAGTTATTGAGATTTGAGCTTTCATCTGATGCAAGTTTTGGGATTCATTTGATTTCATCTGCTACATGGTCTTGATGCAAAAGTTACTTTGAACCCGTGTCTAATGTCTTATTCTGAGCAAAGTCAATGATTATGTCATATGATACATAAGGAAGTAAAGAAGACTGTTAGTTGTGCAATTGCTTACTTGGATGTGGCCATCTTTATTTGATGCCTTACTCTTGATATTGCTATTTGCTTGCTGATTATTGCTTGATTCAAAGTCCAAAGGGAAAGTGAGTTTTCTATATGACATTCTTGTCTGTTGGATTGCATCCCATTGGTCAGAACTCTTCAACTTTTAACTTTTAATTTTATGCTTAGGATTAATCTCTTCATCTCCTCCTACTTCTTAAAATTCAAATCTCTCCCCCCTTTAAAAAATTTCTTTGCTTGTTATTTCAAACTTAGACATATTTTAAATTAGAAACTTTGGCCTTATGCCATTGTATTTTTAAATTCTTTTCTTAAATCAAACTTGTAAGTAAATCTAATCATATTGACTTAAAATTTCAAAAGACAAAAAGAACTAACACTCATTCAAACTCTCTTAGGGCCTTTATGCCTCTTTTAAACTTAACTTTTGATTAAAAACAATCCACTCATTTTGAAATTGTTACCATGAACTACGAGGTTTTGATCCCTCATTTTTATGTTGGTACGTAGGCATAAGTCCGAAGGTCTTGTCAAACATAAAAATATAATCAATGAATTCTTTTCTCATCCCTCCATTATATTTTTCTCAAACATCTTTTATACCAAAAACACATACGCACATAAAAAAGGGATCCCTAGAAGTACATAGGACACTTTAGGTGCTAACACCTTCCCCCTGTGTAACTAACCCCCTTACCTGTAATCTCGGGCATTTTATTAGTTTTAATTTGAAAACTTCTTATCTTTGGGTTTTGTTCGTGCTTTTCCCTTTTCCTTTGGAAACAATAAAAGCGCGGTGGAGACTCTGGTTTTATTGACGTTAAGTTTATCCATAGCTTAATGGTCATGAATTTACCGCTACAACAACCAAACTGAGGGAGAATCATCTGGTCAAGTAAGATGGCAAGGTATAAATTTAAAATACCTTAAACAATATTATGTGAGTATAATATTGTCCGAAGAATCAACCGAGTACGAGAAAATAATTAAAGCGCGATGTTATATTATGATTTTATTTGGTAATTTTTTATTTCCAAAAAGTACAGGTAATTCAGTCAATATTATGTATTTACCATTCTTACGCAACATTAATAAGGTAAGCACATATAGTTGGGGTTCAGCTGTGTTGGCCCATCTATATAGTGTAATGTGTAAAACTGCAAAAAAGAATACTTGTACGTTTTTTTCATGTGCGTATTTGCTACAAGCACGGGGTTGGTCAAGAATGTTGTCACTCGCCCCGGTAAACGATAACCCATTCATGTTCCCGTTTGCAACAAAGTAAGTCTAACACTTTATCATTTAATTAACAATATTTTATATTACAATTAAATTTAAATAATATTTTTCAATTTTTTTTATCTAAGGTGGTCAGTAAGGGGGATGAACTACAATAGGTGTCTGAAACACGCTATTGTAGTCTATCGCAATCTATTGGATCACATTGGACCTGACGATGTAATACTCCTACACAACTATATTTTAATTTTAAAATACTTATCAAATTATTTATCATCTAATTGTTTCGTATTGTTTTACAGTTTATCTGGAGGCCATATCTGGGTCTTGATCATGACGTGAACCATGACGATGTTGCAGTTTTGACAACAAAGACACTGATTATCCAGTTCACTACTGTGGAAATGCACCAGAGTAACCGGGTCAAACTTCAGTTCGGCATGCAACAATAGATTCCAGAACCTCCCATGTGTTTGGGGAATTGACATCAAAAAAGAGTTGATGCACAATGGGATTATTCATACCGGAGAGACTTTGCAAAAGAGATGTGTCGTCAATTGAGGAATCGACGACAATACATCTTAAATGAACCAGTCATCCATGGTGCAAGACCAACTCAATAATATATGACATGGTTTAGGTTGGTAACAACTCAACAATTTGTGTCTGAGCTGCGATATTTGATGGATCCACGCCAACTAGCTTCGCCATCGTACGCCCCATAACAATTCCCCGCCTAACACCAATGTCAAACCACCCAAACCCAACAACCAACCTCACAACATCAACCTACCACATACACACAACAACCAAACACCCAACCTCACAACCCGATCATGCCATCCACCTAACAACCAACCACCCAACATCGCAATCCATTTATGCCACCAACCCAACCACAAAACCAAGAATCATACCCTACCCACCAACAACCATACGCTGCAACCACAACCGTCTATAGCCCAAATGATTCATATGAGTTACTTCATCGTAGCCCCCCACCAATGACCACTCAAACATCTTATCACCAAAACACACAACCATTGTTTAACTATAGTACGCCCCAGGAACCATTGCTTCGTTTTCAAAATGATTCAATGTCCCAATTTGGGCAACTATACGGTCCGCAATCCATCCAACCCCATCGGCCTAACTACGATGACATGGGCACCGAACTCCATTACGGAAGCGTCGTTGGCTAAAGCCCCTCCAGATATTGGGAACAAATGATGACACATCTGCCAAATATCGTTGGAACTTCCACCGGACTTTCACACCATCCATCATTCAATCAGGTCAGCACACAAATACCCTAAACACCTCAAGAAAATCGTGGGAGACCTTAGAGACAAACTAACGCACCTGGATGTGGAACAGGGGGACGTTTCAATCGGGCCAGTCATTAAATTTTTATCAATCCCATGTAACATTTATTATATCATGAATAATTTTTTTTACATTATTTTTTATTATTTGATAAATAAATAAAAAATAAATAAAAATAATAATAATACAAAGGTGTATACGTCAGATGAATTGACACATACACCACATGCACCATGCAGGCGCCACAGGCATTGACGCCTCCTCGTGAGGGTCAATGCATGCGCCAGGGGCATTGGCGCATCCTCATGAGGGGCCCAATGCAGGCGCCAATGGTTTGGGCGCCTCCTCTTGATCTTTAAGGGATGCGCTAGTTCATCTGACGCATCCTCTTTTAAATATGGTTATTTTGGAGAAAAAAATTGAAAATTTTGTTATTTTGGAATTATTTTTGAAAAAGTTGGTTATTTAAAAAAATCAAAATTTTCTCCATATAAAAAGTTGATGTTTATTATTTTATTATTTTAAATAATTAATGATGTGTTTTTCATATCGCAACGCTATTTTGTAATCATGTGAATTTCACGTCATTAAATTACATCGCCGGAGAGCATTGCATTTTTCTTGCACTGATATAGATAAAATGTCAATATATAAGTAAAATTGTGGAAATTAATATGAATTTTTTAAAGTTAAACCTCTGAAATAAAAATTAAATGAGTTCTTCAAAATGATGCAATCCAACCCATTTAAAAAAAACTAGGATATAATCTAGCTCCCTACAAGTTTTGTTCATACATATTTTCTTTTAAGCGATTTGTGCATACATCTTTACGTGTGTAACTAACTCTATATGTCAATAACTAAATACAATATATTCAACGCTGCTTGTTTTTCCAAGCAAAAGTTCTCCCTATCAAACAAATTATAGTCTTCCTTTACCCTCCCTATTCCCACTATTCCCATTAAGCATCAATATTCAACGTTCAAATCTCTTGAATAAAAAAAAGGAGTTTCTTTTTAGTTAAGTTAGACTTTTATAGACAATAGGAAATAAATAAATTTACTAACGAAAACGATATCATTAAAGTCTTTGCCGTATTATTCTTCACTCCACACAACACGCATTGCATTCATATATATCCAACCCCATAAAACCAAAGAAAAACCAAACCTCCATCTTCATTCTTCTTCACCTATCAACATAATACAAACACTCCATTATTTTACATATATATTATAGCTATGAGTAATTTCAATGATGATCAAAACCATGATGATCATAATTATTATCCATTTGGAAATTTCTATCATGGATCAAGTCAAAGCAACTTCAACAAAAAAATCTTGTTAACCGCTATAGTTTCTTTGGTACTAGTATTGATTTTGGTCTTGGCTCTTCATCTCTACGCTAGGTATGTTCTCAAACGCCAAGCTCGCCGGAGAGCTGCCATTCATCAACTCAGCCTCACCGTCGCTCATGCTCACGTTCAATTCGCCGATCCATCAAACACCGGACTCGATCCAACGCTCATCGCCACTCTTCCCACTTTCCTCTTCAAACAAAAAGGAAAACAAGATGAAGAACAAAACAACAATATTGTTGAATGTGCAGTGTGTTTGAGTTTGTTAGAAGATGGAGAAATGATGAGGTTGCTTCCTAATTGTAAGCATAGTTTCCATGTAGGCTGTATCGATATGTGGTTGGCTTCGCATTCCACTTGCCCAATTTGTCGAACCAAGGTTGAACCGCGGCTCGAACCAGAAACACGCGAGGGTCCCACTTGGTTTAAACCATCGTCCGAAAGTACTTCAGATGGTGGTGGTTCGATTAATGAGTCCCCCAAGAATATTTCTCGATTGAGTTCTTTTCAAAGGATTCTTACCAGAGATAGATCTTCTAGAAGAATTCAACCTTCTAGTACGGCTCGTGTTGATATTATTATAGATCGTGATTTAGAGAGACAATAATTTTTTCATGTAACAAAATTTAGATCAGAAAAGATAAATTATGTAAAATTTGAAAGAGTTACCATATTTGATTGATGATTTACCAAATATTAATATTATTATATTGTTGTTATTAATATTAATGAGGTATTACTACTCTATATGGGTTTAAATTTTTGTAAAATGATGATGTAATAGTTTTGACATTTTTTTTACATGTTAATTTAGTCAAAAGTACGAGCGGTTTTGGTGTTGAATTTCATTAATCGTGCATTATTAAACTTATTATGGACAAAGGATTTGGTGTTTGGTAACATGGGTTAACGTAATATAATGACATGAAAATATATATTAATGGGGAAGATTAGGTGGTTGCTCCATGTGATGTGAGCTAGCAATTGTACTTATGTTTTTGTTTTGTTTTTCAGTTTGTTGTTTTGTTGTGTTTTATTGGACATATTTGGTGAGGGAAACGAGAACCATGATCCTGATAATTGGGATTTGTGTTGACTTACTCATGTGAAAATGTATGAAGATAAACAAAGGAGTAGATGGAATCTTTGATTGATGATGATGACATTTGTTTTTGTCAAATTAGTAGTAGCGTTTTACTCAAGTTTTCAGTTATTGTTTTTTAAAATATTTGGTGTAACTGGCCACTAACTAATAAACCACTTTTATGGATCCATATTAGAGGGGCCAATAAGGGCCAACATTTGAATAGAGAAGTAGGTCTTGGTTTTGAAAACGTGTACAAGGGGGAAAAAAGGAGGTACTTGTGGTTCAAAGGGAAATGATACGTAAAGTTGGTGTGAATTCGTATATAACGGATGAACGGTTTTGATTAATCTCAATCGTTTATTTCAGTAAAATACATACAATTAATAACATTATTTGATAGATAGACGATTGAGATTGGCATAATATAAAAAATATGAGAGATGGTAATATACGATTTGTTTTTGTACATAGGATTGGATAAGATTGGTCAGAGGGGAGTGAATTGATAAAGGAGAGGAGGAGTTACACATATACTTCCTCTGATCCTATTTATAAAAGAAATTTAATTTTTTAGATTTTTTTAGATTTATTAAATAAATAATATATTTAGTATATCTAACCGTCCAAATACATTAATTATTCAATAAACTTTGAAAAAATAAATATTCTCTAATAAATATGATCAAAAGAGTTTCATATTGTAAATATTTGATATTTAATTTCTAATCAAAATAATCGGAGACAAATTATATATTTAATCCATAATAGATATAACTTGTGAGGACCGATGCAAAACTTAGAATATGATTTTAAAATTTATATTCGTTATACTAAAAATGAATGTAAATTTTATAAATAAAGTATCATTTTAAGTATAAGCACGTGACAATAAACACTCTATTTTTAAAAACGGATGTAAATTCAAAATATTGTTATAATCAAATCTTTATTACTTAAGTGAAATTTAAAATGAGTGTAAATATAGATGGACGGAAAAAAATATTTAATTTTATAACTCAAAATATTAATCCTAATAACTAATATTTTTTATAATAAAAAAACCTCATAGTTTTCAAACAAAAAAACAAATCATTTATCTTAAAAACTATTTATCTCTCTCTCCCTCTAAGAACAGTAAGTGCTAAGTGGAAAATAAATCATTCAAATCTCAATTTTGTAATTCGTTCGAATCGCTCGAAATTTCAACATCAATCGTTCAATCTTTCTCTATTTATGCTTTTGTTATTTTGATACCTATTTATTTAATACATTCATTTTTATTGTTATTATGATGAACAATAATCGCTTTGCCATAATTGCGAAGAAACCAAAGTTACATTCTAAAACACATGTTTTTTAACCCTTTCTTTGCTTGAAGTTTTTTATTATGTGAATACTGTTATTGAAACTAACAAAAGAAAATGGCTCATAATACTGTTATTGAAACTAACAAAAGAAAATGGCTCAAGAATCATAAGAGTTGTATCCACAGAAGAATTAAGGTATTCGTTTGGAGTGTGAATCTGTTATTCCAGTTCTTAAACCTAGGTTCATCATGACATTGGCAAATCTTATCGGTATATTGGTTTGGAATTCTTCTATGTGTTATCAGTTATCAATCTATTAAAATAACATACATACTATCGATAATACATTTTACTTTAAATTTTTTAAACTTACAAAAGATAAAAGTAGTAAAAATCTAACCTCCCAATCAATTCACCTTACTTCAACAAAATAATACAAAGTATCAAATTCCTATTTAATACTTTTTCAACTTTCATTTTTCCTTTCACTTCTCACTCTTTCACTCATCATCTTATTTTTCTTTCTCTTTTCATTTTATTATTTAATCTTTTATACCTAATTATTTTATCTTTTTCTAATTATTTTTTATATCTTAAAATATTTTATTATAATATATGATTATCATATTAAATATTTATTGGTGTGTATGGATGTATCCTGTTGACATTTAATTTTGTTTTTAAGATGAATTTAATTAATTTTATTTATTTATTATTATTAAAAATATTAATTTCTTTATTTTATGATGTCAAAATTTAATTTAATTTAATTTTTTATTTTCAAATGTCAAAATTTCTTTCCATCTAATAGATTATAAAATTAATTTAATTTTTTATTTTTAAATGTCAAAATTTCTATTTTTCTCATGGGCCACCTATTGGTAAAATACCTATTTTATTTTAATTAACAATGGTCTTTAATTGAGACACAAAATTCTTATTTTTAAATGTCAAAATTTTTATTTTTTTACTTTCTTCATTTCACGAACTATTTTTTCTTTTTATATGATTATTTAACATAATTGAATTTAAATTATTATTATTTATTTTATAATTAAAAAATGCATTTCAAACTTACATATATATTTAAATAAATTATATATCGTATTAAATAAATTTACATATGCGGATGCACAAATACTTTCTTAGTTGTGTTGAAATTTATAGATCCATGTTAAATATTGTTTTGAAATTTGTGGTTGCTATGGTTGTATTATAATATTTGTGTTGTGAGTGGTTAATGAAAGTTTTAAACTAAACGTGATGTTATTTTGCATGATGTTTTTTTTTTTGTGAATGTGTTTATTGTTGTTGATTGTTTTGTTGCTTTTTTCATTGCCTTTGCACCGTGCTGAAATGCAGGTTGTTAACAAAAATGAGATAGCAATTTCACTTCAGGCTAATAGTCAGGTTGTTCTAACTTCTGATCAGGGACAAGAAGCTTCTTCACAAATACTTCCTATCAATTTTGATGGGCTGGCCAAGGTTTATTCAAGTTTTTAAAATTCTATGAGTTTATCTGAATCATGTTATTCGTACCAACTACCGGGTGCTTGCAGCTTAGAGCAAAAGAGAACGTTGGATGGTATAATTGCATGTAGGGGTGTGCATGGTTCAAAACCATAACCAAATTGAACCAAATATATGGATCAGTTTGGTTTTTAAAACCACTTTGATAAAACCGGTTTATATTTTTAAAATCGGTTTATGTTTGGATCGGTTTGGTTAATAACCGGTTTGTACTAAAAAAATTATTTTTTGTTTGGATCAATTTTAAAACCAAATTTCCCTCTAATTTAATTTTCATTCCAACAACTTCTTAACTTTATCAAATCGCTCTTTAAATCAATCACTATTTTTAAATTTCAATCTGAAAAATCAAAATTAAGTAATTACCTATAAGATAGAAAAAAAAACAATTTTAAAAAAAGAGTTTTAAATTGGTATTTTTCAAACCAGTTTTTTTACAGTTTTATAAAAAAAACAATTTAAAAAAATTATAAAAATAAATCAGGTTTAAAAAATCATACGATGCAGTTTTATTGACGGTAGTTTTTTTTTTGCAGCTTCTCAATTTTATTTAAGAGGATAACTATCAACAATGTCACATTTAATTTTACAATAATAAAAAAGTAAAGTAATTGCCACGTCATAAAAATAACTGACTAGTTGTAAGGAGAAATTAAAATGATAAAATTTTTGTTGACTTTTTTCAAACTCACAAATAACTAAGGATGAAATTGCCAACTTGTTTTCAGTTTGTTTTCTTTGCAAATATCCAAATATACAGGAAAAAAAACATTGAAAAACAAATTGTATACTAATACTATATTTTCTATACAAATCTTTAAAAACAGAAATCAATAGAAACAATTCACAACCAATTAAAGCTAAGAAAATGGATAAAAATAACTCCATAATACAACACACAATTACAAAATTACAAATTTACTACTCACAGAATTTGACTTGAACATTGTTAAAGAATACCAATATGAAAGCAAACATCACAACCTTCAATACGATTTACAATAGGATGCCGGTTTTGATGAATTGGGAATTTGGATTTTTGAGAATTAGGGATTCTGAAATTTGTGTTTTGGATTGATTTGAAATGATTATTGAAAAATGGTAACCGTTTACTTGAACCGGTTTTTAATAATGGTTACCGGTTTTTTTTTAATTTGATAAATGGATAACCAATTTCAAAATATAATTTTGGGTTTGGTTTTAAAGTTTGGATTAATTTGGATAGGAATTTGGTTCATGGTTATTGGTTATTTTGCACACCCCTAATTGCATGTATTTATTTAAAAATATGTGAATTATTGTTTTAATGCGTACTTGTTTAATTTATTATTGATTGAATTTGTAGATATTCACATTTGAAAAGCAAAATGGTTGAAGAGCAAAATGTTGAAGAGAAAAATCTACAATACAATCAAATGCAAACGGTTAAAGATGGTAAGTGTTGAGAATGTAGCAAGTGTGAGTAGTGTGGATGATAGTCTCATATTTGTTGGAAATGTAGAGACTTGAGTATTTATAAGTGAGAGAACCCACTTACCTATCATTTTAAATTTTTTGATGAATATATGGTGTGTGTCTCTCATAAAGGTCTCGCTCTAAAAGAAGAAGTCACACAATGCTCGCTAGTGAAAAACTCCCCAACAAAAAGCACCAAGAAAACATCATATATAGATAGGTTTTTTTGTTCCATTAATATTTTGCAATTGTTATAAGAAAAAAGTGATTGAATATTTTGTTGTTGTTATATGAAGACATATTATGACTTCTTGATATGAGATAATATGATTTTGATGTGTGATTTTTTTATATTAGATTATATGACTTTGATGTAAGATATATATATATATATATATGTGTGTGTGTGTGTGTGTAATCTTAAAATATATTTGTTTTGGTTGTGGTTTTTGTTTATTAAATGAATGTTATATAAAAATATTTGGTTTAATGATTTTATTTAAATAACATTAAAAAATCAATTCATTTTACATCCGATTTTTATCAAATGAGGTATAAATTTGTTTGATATAAATGTATATATGTAACAATTTACACGCATTTTCTATAAAAAATATAGTGTAATATACCATCTATTTATACCCGTTTTAAAACGGGTATAATTCGGCAGTCATTTCTCACCCTTTGAATTTACACGCTCTAATATAGGATGCTGAATGTATATAAAAGGTGTAAATTCCTTTTTCTACACTAATGGAGTATGAGGCGAGTTACATAACATAATTCAAAACCTATAACGACGACTGTAGCGGTAAATTCATGACCATCAAGCTATGAATAAACTTGACGTCAACAAAACCAGATTCGCCACCGCGCTTTCACTGTTTCGAAAGGAAAAGGGAAAAGTACGAACAAAATTCAAAGATAATAAGTTTTCAAATCAAAACTAATAAAATGCCAGAGATTACAAGTAAATGAGTTGGTTATACAGAGGGAAGGTGTTAGCACCCAAAGTGTCCTAGGTACTCCTAGGAAATCCTTTTTATGTGTGCATATGTTTTGGTATAAAACATATTTGAGACAAAAATAGAGTGTGGGGTGAGAAAATAATTCATTAATTATATTTTTGTGTTTGACAAGACCTTCGGTCTCGTGCCTACGTACCAACATAAAATGAGGGATCAAAACCTCGTAGTTCTCGGTAAAAATTTCAAATAAGTTGGTGAATTGCTTTTAACAAAAATTTAATAAAAAAAGGCACAAAGGGCCAAAAATTTGAATGGAGTTATTAGTTCTTTTTGTCTTTTGAAATTTAAGTCAATATGGTTAAGTTTATTTACAAATTTGATTTAAGAAAGAGTTTGAAAATTCAATGGCATAAAGTCAAAGTTTCTAATCATTAAACAATGTGTAAATTTGAATCACAAGCAGAGAAAAGTGTTTGAAAAGAGGGAGAGATTTGAAATTTAAGAAGTGGGAGGAGATGAAGAGGTTATCCTAAGCATAAGTTTAAAAGTTAAGAGTTGAAAAGATCTGACCAATGGGATGCAATCCAACAGACAACAATGTCATATAGAAACCCATTTTTCTTTGGACTTTAATCAAGCAATGATCAATAAGCAATGAGCAATATCCAGACATCATAAAAATCAAGGCATCAGATAAAGATGGTCACATCCAAGCAAACATTCCAATAGCTAGCAGTCTTCATTATCTTCATTGTCTTCCAATGTACCAGATGAAATATTTCATGATCAACTTAGAATAAAACATCAGACACAAGATCAAAATAACAATTAAGCACAAAGACAAAGTAGCAGGTGAATCCAAGAATTTCTCGGGTCTTACATCAGATGAAAGCACATATCAGAGATATCTCAGTCCCAAATGTTGGCATTGGCCAAGTTCTTTAGCACAGGGAATGTTGCCTAATTATAAATCCAAAGCTCAAATCAAATTCAATAGTCCAGCAGATGTTTTTTAGGGTTTGTGTTGTTATTAGGTGTTTTAGGGTCCTAAGACCACAAACAAAATCAAAACACACAAACAGATATATACAATCACAAGATATGGATCAAATGAGCAAAAAGAAAAGGACTGAAACATAAACAAGTTACATGAAATGTAAATGGCAATGAATGATAAATGACTGAAAGTTAAATTGCATAAAGTAAATGACTTGAAAGTAAAAGCATAATGAATAAGAGTTAGTCAAATGTTAGTCAAATGTTAGTGGTGTTAGAGGTGATTTTTAATTGATTAAGTCATTCTTTGGAGAACACTCAACCATTCATTCACAAGTATGAATCCTTAAACCAAGACATCTTTCATGAGAAGGGCTCCAACTTGGATAATTCAACAAGTATGCCACTAGCTCTCATGAAAGGAAAAAAAAGTCAAGTCTCCACACAATGCCATGAATAATGGGAGACTTACAATCTCACTTACTAGAATGATATGCCTTGAGGATCAAATTTATCTTTATGTTAAGCAATCGTAATTGGACTTATGTAGAAGTCACAACTATCTGAGATCGGAAAATAAAAATATAGGTGTTAATGCATGTTAGAGATTTGGTACAAGGAACCAAACTCCTAAAACATACAAAACACTTAAAAAAATGGGAGGGACCTATCTCAGTCATACTTGTATTGATTCATCTGACATAAGGTCATTGATGAATCAATTAACCTTTAGACATTAGAGATTTCATTGGTCAAATGGGGGAATGGGAAAGAATAGGGATGAAGATGAAGAGGGAGGGAGAGATAGAAACACAAATTGATCATGAGAGGAATTTCATCAAATTAAAACCACTCATTCATTTGGGGAGATGAAATGTACATTTCATCAATCCCCTAAATCCAATGGTTTTGATCCAACAAAAGTCAAATCAATCATGACCAAGGCCCAAATAGAAAGTCAAACTTCACAAGACTATCAAAATAGCGCAACATAATTTTTAAACATTTAATCAATCAAAAATCACATTAAAAATGAATTAAAATACATTTTAATTTGGTCAAAACCTAAAATCCCTTCAAAACATCAAATAAATGGGCAAAGATTTATCCTAGGTCAAACAAGGTCAAAGGACCTTAGACAAAAAAATTCACAATTTTTAAGTCAGAAGTATTTTTAAACAATTAAAAATATGCACAAAAACATTTAATTCATGAAAAATACCAAAATTAATCCAAAAAATAATTTTAATTCAGAATATGGAAGAGAAAAATATTTAAAGATTTTTGGTGAAAGTCCCATATTTTTTGGATTAAAAATAAAATTAATATGAATTAAACAAAATAAAGGGATTAAAAGAAAAATCAGAAAATACAAAAAAAAACAAGGGCCATCAGATATCCCTCATTAATTAA